>NC_036840.1:25877236-25902057 GCF_002910315.2 Salvelinus sp. IW2-2015 | reverse complement strand
GGTGAAAATATAACAAAATACTTTTTGTTTTTTTGTTGATATATGTACTCAAATATTTGTAATTGGTTATTTTATCACATTTGATCTGCTATTTAACTTTCTTATCAGGCACAACTTCAAAGAGAAAGACTTTTATACAGCAACCTGTGTCTGAGACAGTCCAGCCAGGAGAGTCTTTGACTCTGAACTGTACAATACACACTGAGACCTGTGTAGGAGAACACAGTGTCTATTGGTTCAGACATGGCCCAGGAGAATCCCGTCCAGGAATCATTTACACCCATGGAGACAGGAGTGATCAGTGTGAGAAGAGACCTGAGGCTGGGTCTCCTACACAGATCTGTGTGTGTCTACAACCTCCCCAAGAGGAACCTCAGCCTCTCTGATGCTTGGACTTACTCCTGTGCTGTGGCCTCATGTGGGGAGATACTGTTTGGGAACGGGACCAAGCTGGACATTCATGGTAATTTCTTTCACTTCGTTTTTAATAGGAAACATTTGTTGTGTCATGTTAGCTGAATAAATTATTATTAGTATATTAATTTACTGTTGTATTGCTAGATAATGAGCATAATAAATCATGTAATTCTTTGGTTTCAGWGTATGACTTCCCCCTGTGTAACGCTCGTCGTTGGAATGAGAAAACGAAAACGAAAACGAAACAGTCCCGTATGGTGAAAAACACASACACAGGAAACAACCACCCACAACACAATGACAAACAGGGTACCTAAATATGGCTCCCAATCAGAGACAACGACTGACACCTGCCTCTGATTGAGAACCATATTAGGCCAAACACATAGAAACAGACAACCTACACATACAACATAGAATGCCCACCCACATCACACCCTGACCAAACAAAACATAGAAACATACAAAGCAAACTATGGTCAGGGCGTGACAGTACCACCCCCCCCAAAGGTGCAGACTCCGGCCGCAAAACCTGAACCTATAGGGGAGGGTCTGGGTGGGCATCTGTCCGCGGTGGCGGCTCTGGCGCGGGACGTGAACCCCACTCCACCATAGTCTTAGCCCGCTTAATTGGCGTCTTTGGAGCGGCGACCCTCGCCACGGACTTTGGACTGGGGACGCTAATAAAGGACCCCACTGGACTGAAGGGCAGCTCCGGACTGAAGGGCAGCTCTGGACTGAAGGGCAGCTCCGGACTGGAGGGCAGATCCGGACTGGAGGGAGACTCTGGCAGATCCGGACTGGAGGGAGACTCTGGCAGATCCGGACTGGAGGGAGACTCGGACAGACGGCGCGGCTCAGGCGGCTCAGGACAGACGGGCGGCTCAGGCGGCTCAGACAGACGGGTGCTCAGGACTGCATGGCGCTCAGGCGGCTCAGGACAGACGGGCGGCTCGGGCGGCTCAGGACAGACAGGCGCCTCGGGGCTCCAGCACACGGCGCTCAGATGACACCGGCGGCCAGGACAGACGGGCGGCTCAGGACAGGAGGGCGGCTCAGGACAGGAGGGCGGCTCAGGCGGCGCTGGACAGGAGGGCAGCTCAAGACAGACGGAATGCTCTGGAGCGTCCAGACTGGAGGGACACACAGGAGACTTGYGTTTTAACACAGGCACAGTACTCACCAGGCTGGAGAGATCTACTGGAGGCTTGGTCCTTGGACGAGGCACAGGATAGACCGGTCCGTGGAGGCACACTGGAGGTCTCGAACTAAGGACCTGCACAACCAGTCCTGGCTGGATGTTGATTTTAGCCCGGCACTTCCGGGTCGCAGGCACAGGACGCACTGGGCTCTGCAGACCCACGGGAGACACAGTGCGTGGGGCTGGTGCCATATAACATGGACCGAGGAGACGTACTGGAGACCAGATGCGCTGAGCAGGCTTCATCGCACCTGGCTCGATGCCCACTCTAGCCRGGCTGATACGAGGAGCGGCAATGTAGCGCACCGGGCTAAGCACACGTACTGGAGACATCGTGCGCTCCTCCGCATAACACGTTGCCTGCCCAGACCACCTCTCGTGCTGCCTCCTCATAACGCCGCCTCTCGGCTTTCGCTGCCTCCAGCTCTGCCTTGGGGTGGCGATATTCTCCCGGCTGTACCCAGGGTCCCTTGCCATCCAAGATCTCCTCCCAAGTCCAGGAGTCTTGAACCCGCTGCTCCTGGGTACCACGCTGCTTGGTCCGGTTGTGGTGGGTGGTTCTGTAACGCTCGTCGTTGGAATGAGAAGAGGAGGACCAATGCGCAGCGTGGTAAGTGTCCATTTTAATAGGAATACTTGAACAATGAACAAAAACAATAACGTGAATGAAACAAAACGACAACGAAACAGTCCCGTATGGTGAAAAACACAGACACAGGAAACAACCACCCACAACACACAATGACAAACAGGCTACCTAAATATGGCTCCCAATCAGAGACAACGACTGACACCTGCCTCTGATTGAGAACCATATTAGGCCAAACACATAGAAACAGACAACCTAGATATACAACATAGAATGCCCACCCACATCACACCCTGACCAAACAAAAKATAGAAACATACAAAGCAAACTATGGTCAGGGCGTGACACCCTGACTCCCACTGCTCTTGCACTGGTCACATCAACCATTGTGGTTGTGATTGTCATCATTCTATTGACATGTTGGATATGCAAGGAAAGGACCAGAGGGCCTGAAGGAAGAGTCAGGCTCACAGATGTTTTGCATGTTTCCTGCATATGACTAGTTACACTAATATACTTGCTGTTGTTTTGCATGTGTCCTGCATATGACTAGTTACAGTAATATACTTGCTGTTGTGGAATTTTTCGTTGACTATAATTTTTTACGATGTCCAAACCATATTGATTGTTTTAGCGTGATAGCTTGTATACGTAACAAGTTATTTTCTTCTTGTTTTAAATTTGAAGATGAAACTGATAGATCACCAACCCCACCAGTCAATCAGGTAAACTCTTTGTTGTATCACTTTTTTCTCCATCTCAAAAGGGTTTATCTAGTAGATGTGACCAGTATAATGTCTTGTTATGGCTCCACCTCTCTCACACAGAACCAAGACAGTGACGTGGTAAACTATGCAGCTGTGAGTTTCACCACCAAGAAAAGCCCCTCCTCCAGAAGAGAGAGAGCCCAGACCAGCAGAGAGGATGCAGAGTACTCTGAGGTCAGGTACCTTCAGCAGGAGTGAGACATGGGAAGAACCTCACCACATTGAACGCAAACCACATCCATATGTCCAATAGAAATAACTTCAAAGGCCTTGTGACGACTGGTAAAAAAAATAGATTTTAGGACGTAACTAATAGCTAAATAAAATAGGAAATAGCTCTACTTGTAACCTAGAAAAGCAACATGTATTCGAATATTCGATGAGTAGGCTTTCATTGTTTCTCTAATGTCTTAAATATGCAAATTACCTCTTAACTGAATAAATGTTGCTGATCAAAAATCACTGCTTCCATTATGAGTTTGTCGTTACATCCAAGTGTATTTTCATCACGTTATATGTTAACGTTTAGATATTATTATTAAACTGTCAAAAAAATATACCCTGAAGTTGAACTGTAAAGTCAAAGTAAAGACAGGGAAGTCCCTAAGTAGGTTTGAGTTTCCTTACTCGCAACATGGGTGACCCTCTGATCCAAACATCATATTTTCAGGCTGTGTTTTCTTGTATCCAGTCTCGCAAAGTGACACTGACTGTTTCTGTTCCACATATGACCAACTGAACAGCCAATCAGGTGTTCAGCTGAACACATTTAATAGACCAATCAGACCCCACCTAGATCTAACCAATCAGACCACAGATGTGTGATTCAATGTCTTTTTACAAGTTGCACACTACAAATCACCCCTGATCCAGAAAAGCTAAGAGCGAGGACAAGATGGTTGAGCTCTTGGTCTGTCTTCTTCTCTGCAACTCACGTAAGTGACACATTTCCTAAGATAGTTTACTTTCAAGCTGGGTTCAATAATATGTGTTTGGTATACTGTCTTTTTCTGAATGGAAATACTGGGTTTTGTTTCAGATGTGACCAAATCATCTGAGATTTCTCAGCCTGCTCCATTCATAGCAGCAAAGTTGGGGGACAACGTGACAGTTGAATGCCATGTAACCAGTAAGGTTGATCACATGGTGTGGTACAAGATGACCACTGGCAAGAAACTACAGTGTGTGGCAAAGGCAGACATCTTTTACAAACATGCACATTATTTTGGTAACTTTAAAAATGGGCGTTTTGATATATTGATAAAAGTAGGGATATTTCACCTAAATATATCTTCAACAATGCAAGAGGACATTGGAATGTACTACTGTGGAGTTTTGCGCTTAAACTTCATAGAGTTTGGACCTGGAACCACCTTGATGCTTAAAGGTAATGCAATTACTTGTAAGAAGAAAACAAAGCTTGAAGTCATACGCTGAATAATGATATGCTGAAACATAATATGTGACAAGATMWWTWTTATTTTTTTTACAATAAATRGATTACATTTCATTTCAAAGGCGAAGAGTTGAATAGTAAAACTGTTGTCCAGCAGCCTGTGTCTGAGWCAGTCCAGCTAGGAGACTCTGTGACTCTGAACTGTACAATACACACTYAGACCTGTGCAGGAGAACACAGTGTKTATTGGTTCAGACATGGCTCAGGAGAATCCCGTCCAGGAATMATTTCCACCCATGGAGACAGGAGTGATCAGTGTGAGAAGAGCRCTGAGGCTGGGTCTCCTKCACAGAGKTGTGTCTACAACCTCCCCAAGAGGAACCTCAGCRTCTCTGATGCTGGGACTTACTACTGTGCTGTGGCCTCATGTGGGGAGATACTGTTTGGGAACGGYACCAAGCTGGACATTCAAGGTAKWTCRCAWTTAATKTGTAAATATCCCCAAAATATACTGTATATTCATGCAAACYGCCTACCTRRAAATGATCCCATACATRTYRCTCAACAAGCTWTACAATATCACCATRAGCTTTTGATTACATACTGTTTGATGATCTTCCTAAGCGCTCGTGAYTACAATATGAATTCACTGATACCCTTTCCACAGTTCCAGAACATGATTCTCCATTTGATATGAGTCCTACTGTTCTGTCATTGGTCGTCTCCAACATCGTTCTGGGGATAGTGACCCTTCTACTTGTCTGGGCGCTGTGCAAGACTCAGAACAGAGATAGCAGAGGTATTACTTTATATCTAATGTATCTAATGTATCTAATGTTATAGCTGATGTATCTAAAGTTTCATGCATCTCTATGCAATGTACATTCTGTAAATATCAGTTAAATGCCAACGTATAAGCACTGTTAATTAACTACATGAGTTTAAAAGAGATAGATTGTCATACAAAATAATAGCTTATAATAGCTTCCTCTATTTCAATCTCTTTGAAGGGAGGACAGATGTCCCAACGTCCCACGGCAATCAGGTAAATTTGTCAACATTTATAAATACAGTATATTTTCAGTTTTTACAAGAAACTGCCATTTAACTTTCCTTAGAGCTGGTATTCAGCTTATTTGTGCGTTTTATGTTATTAAGCTTTCTTGGAAGTAATACGTCACTGTACTAGATGAAGCCTTCTGATCTTTGTGATCGCTGTTAATTCTTCCATGAAACTTCTGTCTCTGTTCCACTGACTGTCAGGTCATTGTAGTGGGTGTACAGTCTGTACAGTCATGTCTTTTCTAGAGTGTTTTCTTCCACAGGAGAATAGAAACACTATATAGTAGATCATGCTGTCATCATAATGTATTTCCTCATGGCTCCACCCCCCTCAGAATCAAGACAGTGACGTGTTGAACTATACAGCTGTAAGTTTCACCCCCAAGAAGAAGTCCTCCTCTAGAAGAGTGAGAGAGAAGACCAGCAGAGATGATGCAGTGTACTCTGATGTCAGGCATCTGCAGTGAAAGATGTCACCACTGTCACAAAGACACCAAGAATAACCATTTTACTTTTTGTAGCCTAATAAAACTGATTTTAGTAACTGAAATTAGTATGAAACTTTCAATGCAACAAATAAACTGTAACTTTAACATTGTCTATATATTATATTTATATAATCCTGTAATGCCTTAAATAGCCATAACTTTTTACAGCTTTTTATTGTAAGAAAAAATCATCTGACAGATTCCAATTTTTGCGGTATGACTGTGTGTTTTTAACATAATAAACCATACATTTATACACTCCGTACATCTCTATTCTCTGTCTACAAAACATCGCTGCCACCACATATACAAAAATACAATATGATTCAAAGTAATAGCAGTTTAGCTGAATATGTGTCAGGCTCCATCACACCATTAGAAATGGAGGAACACCAACACACATCTATTTCTTATCACAGAAGAGGTGCTTTTTTATTTAACTGTTATTTAACCAAGTTTAGAGTTGCTGAGATACAAATCCATTTTTCAGGAGAGACCATGAGAATCTCTCTGACTCCACATACCGGACACAGATATACATGTATATGATTTACAATAAATGCTCTGTTTGTAAGAAGTGCAGCGTCGGTTTACACACCTACCAGGCAGTAGCGGTGTGTGGGTACAATCACCGGGGAAGCCAAGCCATATTACAACCTATGTGTTGTGATAATTGTGTTGTTTGCTCTATAACCTTGTTATATGCCTTGAGACAGTGATATGTAGGCCTAATTACCGAGACAATAAGACACAGTGGCAAGGAATAAATTCAACCACATCTTTGTTTTATCACAAAACCAGATACAAACCTCTYTCCAGTGAAGTCCACAAAGCKTGTAAAGTATCAGACAGTTACATGACCTACAGCATGGTCAAGCAAGTTKYTGTTTCCYACATTTTTAAACCACTTAACAACTATTGATTTAGAACCACAAAGAAAATCCACTTTTCCAGCACCATTTCAATTTCAACATTTCAACGTCATTAAATCACCTCTGCTTAGTCTAATACATTGACAACTAAAATATGCAATAAACAATTTAGTCCAATTAACATGAACTTAATATGATGTGGCTGTKCATGGTTCTGATTTCTGTGTGCGTGTGTGTGTGTGTGTGTGCATGCATGTTTGTGCAATTAGAAAAACATGTTGACTCACCCTACATGTAGAGAAACGCCCATGCCATCCTCCTCTCTTTCACGTTCTCGAAATGGTCCATCACTGTCATACACTACACATTTTTATTTTTTGTTGTCCGAGGCTACCTGGCTAAAATGCTTGCTRGCTAGCATAACTTCCATTCATGGGCAACGTTAGCTAGTTAACATTAGCCATATACATCTATCTACATATTGAACTTCCATCCTCTCAGGCCAGGGGCACGACAATGTATGAATTAATTGTTGGATCAGAATCAACGTTATAATCATTGGCCAGTACGGAGAATTAAGTAAAACCACAAGTCCAAATCCCTATCTCCATCCATGGCTAATTTCGGGAAATGAACAATTTTAGTCAGCTTGCTAGCTAGCAACCGAAGGACAACAACACATTGATATACAAGTTTTTCTGTCAATGACGTATCCTGTCAATTGGATTTGATAGTAGTGAATCCAAATCCAAGCTTGCTTCCCTTGACACTTGATTTTGGTGCGCCAGGACCATTCACAGTTGAGCTCGCTCAGTTTACCTCAACGCTAATTGGCWAATTTTGTAGACTTTTTTTTGTCAAAGGAGGCCAGACGGGCGGCAACAATGTCGTACTCGTTTGGACCAGACAGTATCAGATAGATGGCCTAGAAGTAGAGAGATAGAGTGCCGCTGTTTCGCTCGCTCGGATGCTTTCTCCTGTGAGGTACATTCAGCCTCTTGCGAATTGAAGGAAAATTATGAAACACAAAGAGACGAAAGATAAAAGAAAAACATTCTTCTCCACTGTAGAGTCAGTGTTACCCTGGATATGGCTGAAACACACACCGTGACATGGACTTACCATGAAAAAGTGCAATTCCGGGGAGATTTCGCTGAGATGTCTAATTTTGAGCTGCAAAGGATGATTTGAGTTTTAATTTGGAGTATTCTGGTATAATGAATACTATTTTGGAGATGGTGCATCTCTCATGATTCAAGGTCAGTGAAGAAACAGAACATTTAGTAGCAAACTATGTTTCTAATTAGAATTTCTGAATGTCAAAATGTTGTGTTGTTCTCTTTAGCCAATGAATGAATTAAAGTGAACGGAGCCGAGCTGGACATTGAGGGTAAGACCTTGTAAAAGCTGTTTATATATATATATATWTWTTTTTTACAAATTCTGAGAGGTATGCATTCTACTCACACGGGGCACCAAATGTAGGTACAGTTACTATAAATTATATGTGGGAGGTTTCTGGTAAGAAACTTTAAGAATTCCCTCCTTTTAAACATATGTATGTGTTTTTTTCTCCTTCTCAAAAGAACCAAGCCGGATTGCTGAACTTCATAATGTTTGTTCTGGTTGATATCGTTATTATCCTGATAGCAACACACATTCTCTTGTGGAGGAGAGCTCTGCAAAAAAGTAAGCAGTGCGATTAAGTTTGACTTTGTTAAACTGTATACAAAATATATGATATATGAATGCCATATATTAATGTAATCAATTAATATTATATCAGGTATGAATGCCAAACAATAATACACAAAAAATATGTTTTGTTTTTTAATTAGGGGTGACCATGGACTTTTTTCTTGAAGTTATACTGCTACACATTCTCAATAAAATCTCAAACAAACAAATCAGAGCATGGAAAGGGCAGGGTGGAGACATATCTGAGACAAGTTGTGTATGCTCCCATTAAGCAATAACTGTGAAATACTTCCCATCAGTCTTGTTCGAGTATATTAATATATCATACTGTGTCTACTGTGTCATTTTGTCAGTATTGAATAAAAAATTGAATTTTCAATTAAGATTCATTTATTGAAAGTCTGAACAGAAATATCAAAAAAGTATTACAAGTGAATCTGCATCGTCAACATTTTGGATCACCATTTTAACTTGGCATTGTCAACGAAGCTGACGATCACTGAAACATTTGAACAGACAGTAAACCACATTTGTGMTTGTAACAGCTGAAGGATTGAGAAACTGAATCATTGAATTGATCTATTTTCTTACGAGGTAGATGATGAAGATGATGATCAGACAGCAGACGAAGGCTTCAGTTCTTATGATGGAGAGGAGGACAAGGGTCTTCATATCTGCTTCAGTCGCCGCTTGAATGTCACCACCTGAAAGAATTAAACCGTTTATATTTCCTATTTTTTGTATCATTGTATAGTATTGGCTCTCCTGGACGGGATTCTCCTGAGCCATGTCTGAACCAATAGACACTGTGTTCTCCTGCACAGGTCTCAGTGTGTATTGTCCATTTCAGAGCACCCAGTCTCCTGGCTGGACTGACTCAGACTGTCCCATTGTCACTTTGAACCAGTTGTTGTAGTTGCCGAGGTCCCCAGTGATGAAGTATTCCATATTAACTGTGTCTCCAGGGACAAAGGTCTTCAAACATCAGACTGGACAAGAGCAAGAGACAAAGCTGAAAAATGTACATGTTTTGATTAATCGAAGACCTCAATCTCAATCTAGTCCATGCATGTTCAGGTACTATACTGAAAAGTGTAGTATTCAGACCCCTTGACGTTTTGTACATTTTGTTARGTTAAAGCCTTATTCTAAAGTGTATAACAAATGTATGTTGTCACCAATCTACACAGAATACCCCATAATGACAAAGCAAAAACATATATAATTTTTTTTGGGGAAAAAATACCTTATTTACATAAGTATTCAGACCCTTTGCTATGTGACTCAAAATTGAGCTCAGGTGCATCCTGTTTCCATTGATCATCCTTGAGATGGATTGGAGTCCACCTGTGGTAAGTTCATGACATGATTTGGAAAGGCACACACGTGTCTTTATTAGGTCCCACAGTTGACAGTGCATGCCAGAGCAAAAATCAAACCATGAGGTCGATGGAATTGTCCATTGAGCTCCGAGACAGGATTGTGTCGAGGCACAGATCTGGGGAAGGGTCCCAAAAACATTCTGCTGCATTGAAGGTCCCCAAGAACACAGTGGCCTCCATCATTCTTAATTGGAAGAAGTTTGGAACCACTAAGACTCTTCCTAGTGCTGGCCGCCCGGGCCAAATTAGGCAATTGAGTGAGAAGGGCCTTGGTCATGGATTTGACCAAGAACCTGATGGTCACTCTGACAAAGCTCCAGAGTTCATCTGTGGAGATTGGAGAACCTTCCAGAAGGACAACCATTTCTGCAGCACACCAACAATCAGGCCTTTATGGCAGAGTGGACAGACTAAAGCCACTCCTCAGTAAAAGGCACATGACAGCCCGCATGGAGTTTGCCAAAAGGCAGGGACTGGGAGACTAGTCAGGGGACTGGGAGAAAGAAAAAATTAAAAAAATGGAAATCTTTAAAGGGAAAGATTAACGGAGCAAAGTACAAAGAGATCCTTGATGAAAACCTGCTCCAGAGCACTCAGGACCTCAGACTGGAACGAAGGTTCACCTTCCAACAGGACAAAGACCTTAATCACACAGCCAAGACATCACAGGAGTTGCTTCGGGAGAAGTCTCTGAATGTCCTTGAGTGCCCCAGCCAGAACCCGATTGAACATCTCTGGAGAGACTTGAAATTAGCTGTGCAGCGTTCCTCCCCATCCAATCTGACAGAGCTTGAGAGGATCTGCAGAGAAGAATGGGAGAAACTCCCCAAATACAGGTGTGCCAACCTTGTAGCATCATACCCAAGAAGATTCGAGGCTGTAATCGCTGCCAAAGGTGCTTCAACAAAGTACTGAGTAAAGGGTCTGAATACTTATGTAATATTTCAGTTTCTATTTAAACATTTTATAGATCTTCAGAAATTTCTAAAAACCTGTTTTTGCTTTATCATTATTTGGTGCTGTTTGTAGATTGATGAGGAAAAAAATACATGTAATACATTTTAGAATAACGCCGTAACCTACCGAAATGTGGAACAAGTCAAGGGTTTTGATTACTTTCCGAATGCATTGTATATTTCAATCTTAAATACATAGGCATGATCTTTTGTTTCAATAGTAAGTTTGCGCTATTACAGCGGGCTCTGTCTGCTCCAAATAACTGAGAAATGGCCAGACAGAGTTTTGTCGTTGTCCTCTGTAGATAGATCCCCATCATGTGTATACCAGTGGAGGCTCCTCAGAGGAGGAAGGGGAGAACCATCCAACAGTGGATTTCATAAAAAATAAAATAATGAACCAATAAATAAGTTATCCGTTTTACATACAACTATACTAAATATATTCACCTCACCAAATAATTGGCTAAAACACACTGTTTTGCAATGAAGTTCTACAGTAGTCTCAGCAGCACTGTAGGGCAGCACCATGGTTTAGCCGGAGGACAGCTAGCTTCTATCCTCCTGTGGGTACATTGACTTGAATACAAAACCTAGGAGGCTACACCATAAATAGAGCGGTTTCTGTTTTCTTCCTACAAATGTGGCTCTATCTTTGGAATGGTTTCAACTAGAAGCTAGAACAGAGTGGACAAGACCAGGCACTAACTCAGACTGGGGACTCATTAATGATGATGTTCTTTTCTACACAGAATATCATACAAAATGATTGCCTGGTGATCATCTGAACTTCCCATTGCCTTTCTGATGCATTTCAGTCACTTCAAACCTTACTTCCTTCAGATTGAAAACCTGTCAAAAGTACTGTTAGACTGATTTGAAATAGACTTTCATTGCTCCAATTATAAAAGCAAAAATTGACCTTTGATTACATGGGTTTGTGTCAAAAGAAAGTTGGGGAATCCCCGGGTTAGTCGCTCTTATACCCAGACAGATCTGCATGCTATGATCATGAGGTAAAAACAAGTATGGGTAGCTGCAGCCCTATATGGCGACAGGTGTATGGGGCGAGCTAATCAGCTATTTGGGCAGAGTTTTTGGAATTCAAGACCGTTTTGCTGAATGGACTGAATAACAAGTCAATAAGCCGGCGACCAGTGCACCGGTGTTGTATCGAAGTGCCTGCCGAACTGAGGAGCTTCTTACTGGGAAGCTATTTCACGGTCGTGTCGCGGCGGTAGCTAATGTGGCAATGTTTTACCATTATTATTTTATTTCAAGTAGGATAGCAGCATACACAAAAACGAATATTGATTAACATCTAGTTGTCACCTTGATAGATACATACATACAGTATATTACTCAATGGGGAGGGAATTACCGGCAACAACACCGGAACACAGTGCCCTTCGCTCCCCCTTGCCAAGCACTACTGTCTGGCAACAGCGTGGGAAGTAACTACCTAGTAGCCAATATCAGGGTGACAGTCACAGTAAGCACACACATACAACACATGAAGCAACAGTACACACATCATCAGTACTTTTAATACAAAATTAACAATCGTCAGTTTCATAACTGAAAATGTACAATTACTTGTGTTAAACTAACAGTGAAATACGACTCGGAGTCATGCTCTGGCTTCAAAACAGACGTCCACACTCCTGCGGTATTGGTAGCTCAATGTATGGTTGTTGCGTGGTAAGAAAAGTAAGGAAAAAACCACACCGCTCAATCAAAACAGTCTAACCTATAGCAGATAGCTTTCAACACACCAACTCCTTTCCACACGCCCACTACTTTCCTTTCAACACACCAACTCCTTTCCACACGCCCACTACTTTCCTTTTCAAACACACCAACTCCTTTCCACACGCCCACTACTTTCCTTTCCAAACACACCCACTCCCTCCACACGCCCAATACTTTCCTTTCAACACACCCACTCCTTTCCACACGCCCACTACTTTCCTTTCAACACACCCAACTCCTTTCACACACGCCCACTACTTTCCTTTCAACACACCAACTCCTTTCCACACGCCCACTACTTCCTTTCAACACACCAACTCCTTTCCACACGCCACTACTTTCCTTTCAACACACCAACTCCTTTCCACACGCCCACTACTTTCCTTTCAACACACCAACTCCTTTCCACACGCCCACTACTTTCCTTCAAACACACCAACTCCTTCCACACGCCCACTACTTTCCTTTCAACACACCACTCCTTTCCACACGCCCAATACTTTCCTTTCAACACACCCACTCCTTTCCACACGCCCACTACTTTCCTTTCAACACACCAACTCCTTTCCACACGCCACTACTTTCCTTTCAACACACCCACTCCTTTCCACACGCCCACTACTTTCCTTTCAACACACCCACTCCTTTCCACACGCCCACTACTTTCCTTTCAACACAACCACTCCTTTCCACACGCCACTACGTTTCCTTTCAACACACCCACTCCTTTCCACACGCCCAATACTTTCCTTTCAACACACCCACTCCTTTCCACACGCCCACTACTTTCCTTTCGACACACCTACTCGGCCATTCTCCAGTCACCATACTGGACTGCAGCTACCCCACTTTTACCAAAAACACCTGAAAAGACCTGTCTACCTTTGTAGCTGTATCTACATTCAGGCTATGGTTAGGGTTATGGTTAGGAAGGGGTTACGGCTAGGACTAAGGTTAGTGCTATGGTCAGAGTTAGGCTAGGGCTGGGGTTAAGGCTTAGGGCTAGTGGATAGTTAGTTTGAACATGTATAATCCATCTGTACGGTGAAGCCTTGGGGTCATTTATGAGCCCCACCAAACCTAAATCAGCTGTTTCCAAACTTTTTTGTCCTGCGACCCCATTATGATATCCAATATTTTTCGAGACCCCACCATGTAAAAAGAGTGATGTAATCAATGGCCAATGTTAACTTTTTAATTGGTGACAGTCTAGTACAAATCAAATCAAATCAAATGTTTTTTGTCACGTGCGCCGAATACAACAGGTGTAGACCGTGAAATGCTTACTTACAAGCCCTTAACCAACAATGCAGTTTTAATAAAAATTTAATGTAATAAAATATTTACTAAATAAACTAAAGTAAAAAAATAAAAGAGCAACAAGAAAATAACAATTACGAGGCTAAAAACAAGGGGTACCGGTACCGAGTCAATGTGCTGGGGTACAGGTTAGTTGAGGTAATGAAGGTAATATGTACATGTAGGTAGGGGTAATGTGACTATGCATAGATAATAAACAGCGAGTAGTAGCAGCGTAAAAAAAGGGGGCAGGGTATATGCAAGTAGTCCGGGTAGCCATTTGGCTGTTAAGGAGTCTTATGGCTTGGGGGTAGAAGCTGTTTAGAAGGCTTTTGGACCTAGACTTGGCACTCTGGTACCACATGCCGTGCGGTAGCAGAGAGAACACTCTATGACTTGGGTGGCTGGAGTCTTTGGCAATTTTTAGGGCCTTCCTCTGACATCGCCTGGTATATAGGTCCTGGATGGCAGGAAGCTTGATTCCAGTGATGTACTGGGCCGTATGCACTATCCTCTGTAACGCTTTGCAGGCGGATGCCGAGCAGTTGCCATACCAGGCGGTGATGCAACCAGTCAGGATGCTCTCGATGGTGCAGCTGTATAACTTTTTTAGGATCAGAGGATCCATGCCAAATCTTTTCGCAATATCACATTTGACGTTGTCCGTAAGCTTGAGTTCATTTGCACACAAAAAAACATACAATGATGGAAAGACAAGTGTGTTGTCCTTGTTAATGCAGACAGAAAAGAGCTCCAACTTCTTAATCTTAGCCTAAATTTTGTCCCGCACTTTGAATATAGTTACGGAGAGTTCCTGTAATCCTAGATTCAGATCATTCAGGCAAGAAAAACATCACCCAGACAGGCCAATCGTGTGAGAAACACGTCATCATGCAAGCGGTCAGAAAAGTGAAATTATGGTCAGTAAAGAAAACTTTAAGCTCGTCTCTCAATTTTAAAAAACGTGTTAATTTCTTTTTTACCTTTATTTAACTAGGCAAGTCAGTTAAAACCTTTCTGGACTACCCATCCCGGATCCGGGATATTTGTCATCAGAAACGCTGACTAGCATAGCCTAGCCTAGCGCGAACGGTATATAATAAAATATAATTTCATGAAATCACAAGTGCAATATTGCAAAACACAGCTTAGCCTTTTGTTAATCCATCTGTCGTCTCAGATTTTGAAATTATGCTTTACAGCGCAAGCAATACTTGCATTTGTGTAAATTTATCGATCGCTCGACAAAACAATAAGAACACCTAGCGTCAGGTAACTTGGTCACGAAAATCAGAAAAGCAATCAAATTAATCGTTTACCTTTGATGATCTTCGGATGGTTTCACTCACGAGACTCCCAGTTAGACAGCAAATGTTCCTTTTGTTCCATAAAGATATTTTTTACATCCAAATACCTCCGTTTGTTTGCTGCGTTATGCCCAGGAATCCAACGGAAAGAGCGTTTGCGACAACGCCGGGAAAAAAATCCAAATTATATCCATAATGTCCACAGAAACATGTCAAACGTTGTTTATAATCCATCTTCAGGGTGTTTTTCAAATATCTATTCGATAATATATCAACCGGGACAGTTGACTTTTCACTCGGACCGAGAGAAACAATGGCTGCCTTTCACTTTTGCGCAAAAATCACTCGGAGAGCCCCCACCTATCCACTTACGCAATGTGGTCGTTCACGCTCATCCTTCAAAATAAAAGCCTGAAACTATGTCTGGTTGATATCCCTTTCAATGGGCAATAGGTATGCATGGGAACAGAGAGGTCTCAAAAACAGGGCCACTTCCTGGTTGGATTTTCCTCAGGTTTTAGCCTGCAATACCAGTTCTGTTTAACTCACAGACCAAAATTTTACAGTTTTGGAAACTTCAGAGTGTTTTCTATCCTAATCTGACTATTATATGCATACTCTAGTTTCGGGGGCTGAGAAATAGGCAGTTTCAAATGGGTATGCCTTTTTAGCCAAAAGCAAAAACTGCGCCCCCTAGTCTTAAGAAGTTTAAGAACAAATTCTTATTTTCAATGATGGCCTAGGAACAGTGGTTTAACTGCCTTGTTCAGGGGTAGAATGACAGATTTTTACCTTGTCAGCTCGGGGATTCGATTTTGCAACCTTTCAGTTACTAGTCCAACGCTCTAACCACTAGGCTACCTGCCACCCATACTAATACTTTGCCCCTTGATAACCAGCACACTTCTGTATGTTGTAAAAGCGTTACATGGTCGCTGCCCATATCATTGTATAATGCAGAAAATACCCGAGAGTTCAGGGGCCTTGCTTTAACCTGATGAGGACCAGGGGGTGCTATTTTCACTTTTGGGGAAAATTGTATGATATTTAAACGGCCTCGTACTCAATTCTTGCTCGTACAATATGCATAGTATTATTACTATTGGATAGAAAACAGTCTCTAGTTTCTAAAAGCGTTTGAATTATTTCTCTAAGTGAAACAGAACTCTTTTTACAGACATTTTCCTATCCGGAAGTGAGATTTCCAAATGCGAAGTCTCTCTTTAAGACCTTGTCTATAAAAGGGCATGTCACCTATGACTGTAGAAACACGTCATACGCCTTCCCCTGGGTGTCATGCGGAAGTGAGAGCAGAAATGAGTTGATTATCTCGTTCAGGGGTTGTATACAACCTCTTGGAGTGAGAAGTGCGCACTTTATTTTTTTTGGAAGGCGCGAAGTTGGATCTGGAGTAGCCTCCTGGAAAACCGTCGTTATAGGTGAATATGATCTCTGGCTTCGATTTTATTTGATACATGTCACAATATCATCCTAAAGTATGTTTTTTCAATATACTTTAATTATATTATTGAAATGTATTCTGGACTTTAGACGTGATGCGACGCAAGACTTTTGTCAAGACGGAGAGGTTAGCACAGCACGGCCAGTGTGCTTGCTAATTCAAGAGGGAAATCGTTCGTTCTGGTTCCAAATAAAGACGGTTCTGAACAAAGGACCCCTTGGAGAACATTCTGATGGAAGATCAACAAAGATAAGGACCCAATTTGGGATACTATTTCATATATCTGTCGAACTGTGCTATCGCTAGCGTTTGACTAGAATCAATGCTGCTGTGTGTTAGCTATTGTAGTAAGCTAATATAACGATATATTGTGTTTTTGCTGTAAAACACTTCAAAAATCGGAAATATTGGCTGTATTCGCAAGATATTTGTCTTTCATTAGCTATCCACCATATAAAATTTTTCTGAATGTTTTATGATGAGTAATTAGGTAGTTGACGTTGGTGTCTGTATTTACTCTGGCTACTCCCATGCGATTTCTGACTGTAGCTATGATGGTAGCTATGATGGTAGCAGTAATGTAAAACTGATTTATAGCTAAAATATGCACATTTTTCGAAACAAAACATAGATTTATTGTGTAACATGTTATAGGACTGTCATCTGAGGGAGTTTTTTCTAGGTTATTAGGTTGGTTCTAGGTTAGTTAGGTTAGCTTTGTGCATGCTACTTGCATGCTACCGTTGCTGTGAAAAATGTCTGTCTGTCTTTTGTATTTGGTGGTGAACTAACATAAATATATGTGGTGTTTTCGCTGTAAAACACTTCCAAAAATCTGAAATATTGTCTCTATTCACAAGATCTTTCTCTTTCATTAGCATCCACCATATATTGTTCTGAAATGTTTTAATATGAGTATTTCGGTATAATCCGTTGGTGTCTGTAATTATTCTGGCTGCTTTCGGTGCATTTTCTGTTGTAGCCGCAATGTAAACTATGATTTATACCTGAAATATGCACATTTTTCGAACAAAACATAGATTTAATGTATAACATGTTATATAGACTGTCATCTGATTAAGTTGTTTCTTGGTTTCTTTGGTTTGTTCTAGGTTAGTTTGGTTGATTTTGATTTTGCTACCTGTGCTGTGAAAAATGTCTGTGCTTTTTTCTATTTGTTGGTGAGCTAACATAAATATATATTGTGTTTTCCCTGTAAAACATTTAAAAAATCGGACATGTTGGCTGGATTCACAAGATCTGTATCTTTCATTAGCTGTATTGGACTTGTTAATGTGTGAAAGTTAAATATTTCAAAAAATATATTTTTTGAATTTCGCGCTCTGCCTTTTCAGTGGAATGTGGGAGGAGTTCCGCTAGCGGAACGCCGGGGTGGTAAAGGTTAACAAAGTTAACAATTTTCAATGTAGTGTCCAAAACGTCTTTCAAGCTGTCAGGCATTCCTTTGACAGCAAGAGCCTCTCGGTGGATGCTGCAGTATACCCAAGTGGCGTCGGGAGCAACTACTTGCACGCTCGTTACCACTCCACTATGTCTCCCTGTCATGGCTTTTGCGTCATCAGTACAGATACCAACACATCTTGACCACCAAAGTCCATTTGATGTCACAAAGCTGTCCATCTATCCTCTCATGTTGTCCTGGTTTCCAGTGGTTTGCAGAAGAAGATTCCTTAATTGATCCCTCATAAACGTAACGGACATATACCAGGAGCTGTGCCATGCTCGCCACGTCTGTTGACTCATCCAGCTGTAACGCATGTAATTCACTGGCTTGTATGCGAAGCAGTAATTATTACACAACATCTCCTGCCATGTCACTGTGTAGTGAAACAGTGTGTTTGAGGAAGTCATTGTCTGTATAGTTTTTTTTGCCTTTTCCCCCAGCATTGTCCCAGCCATATCCGCGGCAGCAGGAAGAATAATGTCCTCCACAATAGTATGGGGCTTGCCTGTCCTAGCCACTCGGTAGCTCATGTCGTGGCAATTTCCTGTATTACCAAATGAGGAGAGTTACAAACCACACACCAGTCAGAGTTATACTTAAACTTAAACTTTATCTTTAATAATATGAGCTTTACCATAGCCCTGTGACTTTCAACAATTCACTATCTATAATGAATTGTTAAGAGTCCCAACATAATGGCAACTGAGATCTTTTATAGAAACGATACACCCCTCTCAACTTACATGACGAACCACAGATCTTAGGAAAACCACAGATCTTAGGAAAACTTCACAATGGGCCTTTTACTTGAGAAAGGAGTATCCCTTAGCCAGATTGCATTCGCTATAAATTATCGCTCAGTTTGGTCTCTAAAACGAGTTTCTAATCTCGTTCCTGGTACTTCATAGTACCAAAACATTACCTTATCCAAGGCATAACTCAATTGTCAACTCTATATACTCCCATCTCAAGTAAACCCCCTCTTCTCCCCACTCCTGGACAAGCTCACTGAGGGGAGTGACTTGCGCACAGACATTGTGGAGCCAAGAGATAATTGGTTCCCCCTTAATCACGCCATCCCTTCACATGGTTTAACAGATACATTCACATATGAAGACAATGTTCCATTCTGTACTCCTCCCTTTCTGATATTCTGCATATTACCAGAGACATGTAAAAGACAAGCCTGACCTCTCCCCTTTCTGGGCCCCAAGGGATTGAGCCCTAGCTGAGAAGGGAAAAGTGCAACTGCCAACAGTATAGTCCAAAGGGATACATTCTAATGACAAGTATCTCACATAAGCATATTATGTAAATAAAACATCTTATTTATCTATGTTAACCAACTAATTATGATTAATCCGTCACACTCACCATACAATACTCTTCTAGCCCCTTCTTATTAATGGTATCTGTTGCTTTTATACATGTTTTACTATTCGAAAGTCGTCTTTATTCTCACTAAAAAAACTCCCGTGGCTTATTTTTCAAATTGTCATGTTTCATTTCTAAATGTCTGCGCAAGAGTGAAGGTTTCCCGCTTGAGAGTAACAGTAAATGCTAAATTGTAATTATTTCYCCYACATACCTCTCTTAATCTGGACAGTAAACACCAGACCCCTGCCTCTCAGTTAGATGTACAATGTCAAGAATACAAACCACAAGCTAAAAGCATTTTCCAAACCCTAAACTGTGCAGMGTTTCATAAACTATGGGTCCTGAGTTATGAGAATACATCTATAATCACACACTATTTCTTCTTATTTAGGGTCTTTGGAGGTCGAATTTGGGTCATGAGAGGACAGTCYATTTCTCATTTGGGTCTCGAGTTGAAAACGTTTAAGAACCCTAAAACATTCAACAAGAGGACAAAGTGCAGATAAAGATTGAGTGCCATCTCAATAGTTTTGTTACCTCTTCRTTCATGAAAAAATAAAGGTATTGGAAACAAACAAAGGTTTGAAATTAGGCCAACAAAAATATATATTATTCAATGCTCATATAACTAATATCAGAATTGAATGTTGATGATGAAAATCAAGAGCCAGAAATGTGATTCTATGCAGAGGTGGGTAAATGTACGTTATCCTCTAATTCCTCCCAAACCCGGATCCGGGAGCACCCCCCACAGTAAAAAAGCTGACTAGCATAGCCTAGCATAGCGTCACAAGTAAATACTAGCATCTAAATATCATTAAATCACAAGTCCAAGACACCAGATGAAAGATACAGATCTTGTGAATCCAGCCATCATTTCTGATTTTTAAAATGTTTTACAGGGAAGACACAATATGTAAATCTATTAGCTAACCACGTTAGCAAAAGACACCACTTTTTTTACGACTAACCACCAGTTTTTTACTCCATCAGTAGCTATCACTAATTCGACTAAATAAAGATATATATAGCCACTAACCAAGAAACAACTTCATAAGATGACAGTCTGATAACATATTTATGTATAGCATATGTTTTTTTAGAAAAATGTGCATTTTTCAGGTATAAATCACAGTTTACATTGCAGCTGCAATCTGAAATAGTGCCGAAGCTGCCAGAAAAATTACAGAGACCAACGTCAAATAACTAATTACTCATCTTAAAACATTTCTGAAAAATACCACGCGTACAGCAAATGAAAGCCAACATCTTGTGAATCCAGGCATATGTCAGATTTTTTAAGTGTTTTACAGCGAAAACACAATAAGCATTATATGGAGCTTACCACATAGCCAGAATCACAACCGCATTTACCAGCAGTAAATGTTAGCGATCGTAACAACCCAGCAAAATATATATTAATTTACTAACCTTGATATACTTCATCAGATGACAGTCCTGTAACATCATATTACACAATGCATATAGCTTTTGTTCGAAAATGTGCATATTTAGCAGCACAAATCGTGGTTATGCAATGTAATCAGTAAAAACATGGCATGCATTCTGGCCGGCGCCATCTTGGAAAAGGCACCTAATCGAATCAATAAATAATCGAAACGGTGACAAAAAAATACAGGTTGGACAGCAATTGAAAGATGCATTAGTTATTAATGCAACGCTGTGTTAGATTTTTTAAAATTAACGTTACTAGACAACAGTGTGCGTTACAGCCAGACCAGTGCCGCAATAATGGCCGAAAAATACTTTTACATTTTTCCACAGAACAACGAATTAACATCATAAATAGTTTCTAATTAGTTGAGCTTCCATCAGAACTTGGGCAAGGTGTCCTTTGTCCAAAAGAATCGTGCTTTGTTGTAAAACGTCCTCTTCAACTTCGGAATTAGCAGCTAACAATAGCTACGTGGCACACACATGTCCAAATCCTCAAAGACGCAATACTACGAAAATTCAGAAAATAGCAATATACTCGCATAAACTGATATAAATCGGTTTAAAATAACTCGTTATGATGTTTCTAACACTATATCGAATTAAATCACAGACGGATATATCTTAGGCCGATACGAGAGCTTTGAGCATGCCATCCTGATGTCCTCTCTTGCGTCTTGACGAGCGTCGAAAAGAACGGACCTTCCACTCCATGGCCTTTTATAAAGTCTGAGAATTACGTAGAGACTCCATTCCACTTCTCATTGGTTCTGACATCCAGGGAAGGCGGGTGCAGTTCATGTCGACCATAGGACACATACAGAGCTTTAAACTGATCCGAGATCAGAGCCTAGTTTTCAGACCTTCGCAGTTCCTGTCATGATTTTCGCTGCAGAAAGAGTTCTGGTTCACCACAGACATATTCAAACGGTTTTAGAAACTAGAGATTGTTTTCTATCCAATAGTAATAATAATATGCATATTGTACGAGCAAGAATTGAGTACGAGGCAGTTTAATTTGGGAACGCAAAATGTCGAAGTTGAACAGCACCCCCTAGATTGAGAAAAGGTTATTAAGGATGATTACTTTAACGCTTGGGTTGGGCTGAGTTGGGGTCAGTAGTATCAATTACTGTTTCCTGTCCAAACATCAAAAGAGAAAATAATTTTAGTAAATGTTTCATTTCTCTCAAAAAAACAGTTGTATCAAGCAAATTTTTGCCTGCGTGATCCAGTAACTCTTACTTAACTTTATAATGTCGTTCTTAAAAAGTACCTCCCGAGAAGCTCAAACTAGTAAGCCAGAGGACACACGTCTAAGATTGTAGTCAGCCATAAAATCTCTAGTTTCAGTGTTCCCTCCTACTGTATGATGGGTACATGTAAAGTGCCATCATATACAAGGTGCATGTAAAGTCCCCCACTGTCAGACCCACAGACTATACAGTGCAGAAGAGACTAATGTTACAATGATGGATAGAGAGTATTTATGTTTTACATCAACTTGGGTAAGTGTAAGACATTTAATTTAGTTCCTTTTTTAATCATTTGAAGTATGTAGTTTGAATATGATAAGTGAAGTGGATGTTCTGTCTGTAATGGGTAGAAATGGTTTATCCATGTCTTTGTTTTTGAATCTATTTGTTTTTTGCTTTGACAGTTTGTGCTTTTACCAAACCAAACGTAATCCAACCAACCTGTGATGGTTACTGAGCTGGGAGGAACTGTGACTCTCACTTGCTTTTGTCCTAATGTGTCGGTGACCAGGTTTCATTGGTTCAAGCAGAGTTTTGACAGGAACCCCTCCACATGACGTCCTCTTTTTATGGTGGCCAATATTATTCCAACAACTTTATCAAGGACTTTACTGAGACCAAACGTTGGTGTGAGGAGAGGAGACTACAGCTGTAACTGACCATATCAAAGACAGAGCAGGGACTCAGCTACATACTTTTGTTCCACTACAGTCATCTATGAGCAAACATACGGAGAGGGAACTGTTTTAATTGTCAAAGGTAACTAAATATTTGCTTCGTCAATTACAATTGTGTGGCCCTACATGTTGGTATGTTTGTACAACTGCTTCATCAAATGCTAGTGATGAATACATCGCTTTTCGTGTTTTTCACCCACTTAGTTTTACTTTAGTTGCTCACCTTCTTCAGACACAGGGTCCAACACAGCATGTCTGTGCTCCAGCAGCCTGTGTTCTGAATCAGTCCAGCAAGGAGACTCTGTAACTCTGAACTGTACATACACACTGAGACCTGTGTAGGAGAACACAGTGTCTATTGGTTCCGACATGGCTCAGGAGAATCCCATTCAGGAATCATTTACACCCACAGAGACAGGAGTGATCAGTGTGAGAAAGCCCTGAGCTGGGTCTCCTACACAGAGCTGTGTCTACAACCTCCCCAAGAGGAACCTCACCCCATCTGATGCTGGACTTACTACTGTGCTATGGCCTCATGTGGGAAGATACTGTTTGGGAACGGGACCAAGCTGGACATTGCCGTAAGTGATTCTTCTGACATTCTTGTTCATATATCTTCAGATTTCTTCAGATATCTTTGTATATGAGAGAAGAAAGTATGACTCTCAGATCAGGCCGAGTCTTGTTGGTGTCTCTAACATTGTCATAGCTTTATCCTCAGTGTCTCAGTGTCTCTATCCCTATTTTATGTTCACAGATAGTTGTAAGGAGGACCATCTTCTGTCATGTATTGCCTTGGCGTAGCATTGGTTCTGTGTGTCATCCTCATCATTGTCCTTACTTGTGTTTTGTACAAGATGAGCAAGTGCATAGGTAAGCAATAGTATATGTGCAAGATACAGTATGCTTATCAATTGTTGGTACAGTTACATTAGTTGACATTTTTTTGTCAAAATTGGTCATAAAACACTCTTCAATGTATTATGATAATGATTATATTGATATTTGTGTTTGATTAAAAGGAACCCAACTTCAGCCAAGTGCTCCTGCAGTCCCCAGTCATTATAACCAGGTAACCTGACCTAACACTTGTTTAGTTGTTGCTGAATCAATGTATTTTCCTTAATCAAAATATGAAAATATGCATTTATTAGAGGATTGTTTCATTATACCGCAAATTTAGTATAATACCAAATATTTGGATTTTCATTTTTGTTATTCCTCTTAGGATCAAGAGCCTGTTACTCTCATTACGCCGCTCTGAACGTCGTCCACAAGAAACCAAAGGCCAGGAGACAGAGAGCGCAATGGAACAGACACTGTGTACTCTGGTGTGAGACGCCAAAATGGACTGAAATGTCAACTTTCCTCTTTAATAACTTGAATTGATTCGTGTTTCTACACTGTATGTTTGACTGTGTCTTTTTCATTGTAAGTTACAATTCGTACAGATCAATTTTACATTGATACTGATGTTCAATTTTGATCAAATAAAACATTAAACTGCTTTCATAGAGAGGAATGTTTGATTTTCATTCATATTTTCTCTGTCGTTACATTTCTACAACACTTTCACCCACAGATTCAGTATGCAACAACCATATCAAGCCTATGCTCAATGTAAAAAATGGTGGTTGCAAAAATAACTGTAAATATGTATCTATTGCTGGTGTTTTAGCCTCTCAAACTGTCTTATTTAGCTGTACATCCCTGTATCACAAGCTCTCTGTGGTGTTCTGACTGCCCTGAATAGATTATCCACTCACGTAAACTCACCTCTAACCCCAGCAATGACCATCAGTCCTCACCACACTCTCTCTCTCACACACCATCAAAACCACCAAACATTCATGTCACTAAGAGTTCAACTCTCTCTCTCCATAAGAAAAAGACTAACTAAAAATGTACTTCTTAGCTAAATATACTTGAACCGAATTGATAGG
>NC_036840.1:25872018-25876814 GCF_002910315.2 Salvelinus sp. IW2-2015 | reverse complement strand
TTTTCATGATTTACCTATAACCACCCATCCAAGAACCCCCTTCTCCACTCCTGGACAAGCTCACTAGAGGGAGTGACTTGCGCACAGACATTGTGGAGCCAAGAGATAATTTCCCCCTTAATCACGCCATCCCTTCACATGGTTTAACAAGATACATTCACATATAAGACAATGTTCCATTCTGTACTCCTCCCTTTCTGATATTCTGCATATTACCAGAGACATGTAAAAGACAAGCCTGACCTCTCCCCTTCTGGCCCCAAGGGATTGAGCCCTAGCTGAGAAGGGAAAGTGCAACTGCAACAGTATACCAAGAGGAACATTCTAATGACAAGTATCTCACATAAGCATATTATAAATAAAACATCTTATTTATCTATGTTAACCAAACTAATTATGATTAATCCGCACACTCACCATACAATACTCTTCTTTAGCCCCTTCTTATTAAGGTATCTGTTGCTTTTATACATGTTTTACTATTCGAAAGTCGTCTTTATTCTCACTAAAAAACTCCCGTGGCTTATTTTTCAAATTGTCATGTTTCATTCTAAATGTCTGCGCAAGAGTGAAGGTTTCCGCTTGAGAGTAACAGTAAATGCTAAATTGTAATTATTTCGCCAACATACCTCTCTTAATCTGGACAGTAAACACCAGACCCCTGCCTCTCAGTTAGATGTACAAATGTCAAGAATACAAACCACAAGCTAAAAGCATTTTCCAAACCCTAAACTGTGCAGGTGTTTCATAAACTATGGTCCTGAGTTTGAGAATACATCTATAATCACACACATTTCTTCTTATTTAGGGTCTTGGAGGTCGAATTTGGGTCATGAGAGGACAGTCATTTCTCATTTGGGTCTCGAGTTGAAAAACGTTTAAGAACCCTAAAACATTCAACAAGAGGACAAAGTGCAGATAAAGATTGAGTGCCATCTCAATAGTTTTGTTACCTCTTCTTCATGAAAAAATAAAGGTATTGGAAACAAACAAAGGTTTGAAATTAGGCCAACAAAATATATATTATTCAATGCTCATATAACTAATATCAGAATTGAATGTTGATGATGAAAATCAAGAGCCAAAATGTGATTCTATGCAGAGGTGGGTAAATGTACGTTATGGATGATTACTTTAACGCTTGGTTGGCTGAGTTGGGGTCAGTAGTATCAATTACTGTTTCCTGTCCAAACATCAAAAGAGAAATCAATTTTAGTAAATGTTTCATTTCTCTCAAAAATAAACAGTTGTATCAAGCAAATTTTTGACTGCGTGATCCAGTAACTCTTACTTAACTTTATAATGTCGTCTTAAAAAGTACCTCCCGAGAAGCTCAAACTATAGTAAGCCAGAGGACACACGTCTAAGATTGTAGTCAGCCAATAAAATCTCTAGTTTCAGTGTTCCCTCCTACTGTATGATGGGTACATGTAAAGTGCCATCATATACAAGGTGCATGTAAAGTCCCCCACTGTCAGACCCACAGACTATACAGTGCAGAAGAGACTAATGTTACAATGATGGATAGAGAAGTATTTATGTTTTACATCAACTTGGGTAAGTGTAAGACATTTAATTTAGTTCCTTTTTTAATCATTTGAAGTATGTAGTTTGAATATGATAAGTGAAGTGGATGTTCTGTCTGTAATGGGTAGAAATGGTTTATCCATGTCTTTGTTTTTGATCTATTTTGTTTTTTTGCTTTGACAGTTTGTGCTTTTACCAAACCAAACGTAATCCAACCAACCCCTGTGATGGTTACTGAGCTGGGAGGKACTGTGACTCTCACTTGCTTTTGTCCTAATGTGTCGGTGACCAGGTTTCATTGGTTCAAGCAGAGTTTTGGACAGGAACCCCTCCACATGACGTCCTCTTTTTATGGTGGCCAATATWATTCCAACAACTTTATCAAGGACTTTACTGAGACCAAACGTTTGGGTGTGAGGAGAGGAGACTACAGCTGTAACTTGACCATATCAAAGACAGAGCCAGGGGACTCAGCTACATACTTTTGTTCCACTACAGTCATCTATGAGCAAACATACGGAGAGGGAACTGTTTTAATTGTCAAAGGTAACTAAATATTTGCTTCGTCAATTACAATTTGTGTGGCCCTACATGTTGGTATGTTTGTACAACTGCTTCATCAAATGCTAGTGATGAATACWTSGCTTTTCYTGTTTTTCACCCACTTAGTRTTACTTTAGTTYCTCACRRTCTTCAGACWCAGGGTCCAACAGCATGTCTGTGCTCCAGCAGCCTGTGTCWGAATCKGTCCAGCCAGGAGACTCTGTAACTCTGAACTGTACAKTACACACTGAGACKTGTGRAGGAGAACACAGTGTCTATTGGMTCKGACATGGCTCAGGAGAATCCCATTCAGGAATCATTTACACCCACAGAGACAGGAGTGATCAGTGTGAGAAGAYCCCTGAGGCTGGGTCTCCTACACAGAGCTGTGTCTWCAACCTCCCCAAGAGGAACCTCASCCRKTCTGATGCTGGGACTTACTACTGTGCTYTGGCCTCATGTGGGYAGATACTGTTTGGGAACGGGACCAAGCTGGACATTGACCGTAAGTGATWCTTCTGACATTCTGTTTCATATATCTTCAGATTTCTTCAGATATCTTTGTATATGAGAGAAGAAAGTATGACTCTCAGATCAGGCCGAGTCTTGTTGGTGTCTCTAACATTGTCATAGCTTTATCCCTCAGTGTCTCAGTGTCTCTATCCCTATTTGATGTTTRACAGATKGTTGTAAGGAGGACCATCTTCTMTTCATGTARTGCCTTGGCGTAGCATTGGGTCTGTGTGTCATCCTCATCATTGTCCTTACTTGTGTTTTGTACAAGATGAGCAAGTGCATAGGTAAGCAATAGTATTGTGCAAGATACAGTATGCTTATCAATTGTTGGTACAGTTACATTAGTTGACATTTTTTTGTCAAAATTGGTCATAAACACTTCCCTTTCAAGTATTTTATTTGATTAATGGGATTTCATATTGTGGATATTTTGTTGTGGTTGATTAAAAGGAACCCAACTTCAGCCAAGTGCTCCTGCAGTCCCCAGTCATTATAACCAGGTAACCTGACCTTAACACTTGTTTAGTTGTTGCTGAATCAATGTATTTTCCTTCAATCCAAAAATAAAAAATATGCATTTTATTAGAGGATGTGTTTCATATACCGCAATATTTAGTATAATACCAAATATTTGGATTTTCATTTTGTTATTCCTCTTAGGATCAAGAGCTGTTACTCTCATTACGCCGCTCTGAACGTCGTCCACAAGAAACCACAAGGCCAGGCAGCACGAGGAGCGCCATGGAGACAGACACTGTGTTACTCTGGTGTGAACGCCAAACATGGACTGAAATGTCAACTTTTCCTCTTTAATAACTTGAATTGTATCTGTTTTCTACACTGTATGTTTGACTGTGGTTTTTCATTGTAAGTTACAATTCTACAGATCAATTTTACATTGATAACTGATGTTCCATTTTGATCAAATAAAACATTAAACTCTTCATAGAGAGGAATGTTTGATTTCATTCATATTTTTCTCTTCGTCTACATTTCTACAACACTTTCACCCACAAGATTCAGATGCAACAACCATATCAAGCCTAATCGCCTCCCAATGTAAAAAACATGGTTTTGGGTTGCCAAAAAAACCCTGAAAATGTACTCCTATGCCTGGGCTGTTTTAGACCCTCCTCAAACCTGGTTCTTATTGGTAGCTGCTACTATCCCTGGTATCACAGCTCTCTGTGGTGTTCTGACTGCCCTGAATAGATTATCCACTCACGTAAACTCAACTCTAACCCCCAGCAATGACCATCAGTCCTCACCACACTCTCTCTTCACACACCATCAAAACCACCAACATTCATGTCACTAAGAGTTCAACTCTCTCTCTCCATAAGAAAAGACTGAACTAAAAATGTACTTCTTAGCTAAATATACTTTGAACCGAATTGATATGGTTGAGATATGGTTGAGTGATTTCAAATATGACGATGTTCACATTGTAACGGAGCAGTTACAATGGACAACATGTGAATATATATAAGTGCACTTTGCAGGACTGCAATCCATTTATTTTTCAACAGGGAGCAGCAGTGAACATGGAAGTTCCCATAACTGCCTCAACAGTAGAGTTGGCAGCAACTTGTAGAAGTGTTCAAAATGTCCACTAATTTGATGAAGTATCATTAACAGCGTGGTTTTCTGTGATAGTTCATGCGTCTAGCAATCAAATTCCAGAAAAGACCATATGTGGCTATGAAGAATCTATAACAAGGTAATATAGTTATTAGATGCTTATTACATTATCTATAACATGTTAGAAATAATTTCCAGCGTATTTAAATAGCAACCACCACCATCATCCCTGGATCATTACTACTAACCTCAACATAGTTATAATAATGTGTAGCTTAGTAACAAGGAGCAACAATCACTCAAAATGAAACCGGTAGTAGAGTGAACTGTATGATGAAGACAATGACTCATTTGTTTGAGTGTGTAGTTTTGTAATTGAGTTCCAGGGAGTCTTTGCATTAGTAATGTCTTGACCTTCTTTTTGACGAGTTGATCGCATGACACTCACATCCCCCCACACACAGCTAACAAGTTCACAGGTACTTGCAGTCTACTCTAAGTACATGGCTATATCTATTCTTTGGTCAGGCCTGATGGCCTTGTACACACAGGACCCTCCTACCTGCTCTCTGTGTCTCTGTGGTTTTAAGCAGGATGTCTATCTGGTGTCAGTCTGTTGTTTTCACATT
>NC_036840.1:25827296-25867930 GCF_002910315.2 Salvelinus sp. IW2-2015 | reverse complement strand
GGACATTGACCGTAAGTGATACTTCTGACATTCTGTTTCATATATCTTCAGATTTCTTCAGATATCTTTGTATATGAGAGAAGAAGTATGACTCTCAGATCAGGCCGAGTCTTGTTGGTGTCTCTAACATTGTCATAGCTTTATCCTCAGTGTCTCAGTGTCTCTATCCCTATTTGATGTTTACAGATGTTGTAAGGAGGACCATCTTCTTTTCATGTCTGCCTTGGCGTAGCATTGGGTCTGTGTGTCATCCTCATCATTGTCCTTACTTGTGTTTTGTACAAGATGAGCAAGTGCATAGGTAAGCAATAGTATTGTGCAAGATACAGTATGCTTATCAATTGTTGGTACAGTTACATTAGTTGACATTTTTTTGTCAAAATTGGTCATAAACACTCTTCATTGTATTATGTAATGATTATATTGATTATTTGTGTTTGATTAAAAGGAACCCACCTTCAGCCAAGTGCTCCTGCAGTCCCCAGTCATTATAACCAGGTAATCTGACCTCACTTGTTTAGTGTTGCTGAATCATTGTATTTTTCCTTCAATCAAAATATTGAAAATATGCATTTTATTAGAGGATTGTTTCATTATACCGCAATATTTAGTATAATACCAAATATTTGGATTTTCATTTTTGTTATTCCTTTAGATCAAGAGCTGTTACTCTCCATTACGCCGCTCTGAACGTCGTCCACAAGAAACCAAAGGCGGGAGCAGAGGAGCGCCATGGAGACAGACACTGTGTACTCTGGTGTGAGACCCAAACATGGACTGAAATGTCAACTTTTCCTCTTTAATAACTTGAATTGATTCTGTGTTTTCTACACTGTATGTTTGACTGTGTTTTCATTGTAAGTTACAATTCTACAGATCAATTTTACATTGATACTGATGTTCATTTTGATCAAATAAACATTAACTGCTTTCATAGAGAGGAATTGTTTGATTTTTATTCATATTTTTCTTGTCGTTACATTTCTACAACACTTTCACCCACAGATTCAGTTGCAACAACCATATCAAGCCTATGCTCAATGTAAAAAAATGGTTGGTTGCAAATAACTGTAAATATGTATCTATTGCTGGTGTTTTAGCCTCTCAAACTGTTCTCTTTTAGCTGTATCCTGTATCACAGCTCTCTGTGGTGTTCTGACTGCCCTGAATAGATTATCCACTCACGTAAACTCAACTCTAACCCCCAGCAATGACCATCAGTCCTCACCACACTCTCTCTTCACACACCATCAAAACCACCAACATTCATGTCACTAAGAGTTCAACTCTCTCTCTCCATAAGAAAAGACTGAACTAAAAATGTACTTCTTAGCTAAATATACTTTGAACTGAATTGATATGGTTGAGATATGGTTGAGTGATATAAATATGGCGATGTTCACATTGTAACGGAGTAGTTACAATGGACAAAATGTGAATATGTATAAGTGCACTTTGCAGGACTGCAATCCATTTGTCTTTCAACAGGGAGCAGCAGTGAACATGGAAGTCCCCATAACTGCCTCAACAGTAGAGTTGGCAGCAACTTGTAGAAGTGTTCAAAATGTCCACTAATTTGATGAAGTATCATTAACATCATTGCTTTTCTGTGATAGTTCATGTGTCTAGCTGAAATTTGCAGTCAATCAAATTCCAGAAAAGACCATATGTATCTATGAAGAATCTATAACAAGGTAATATGGTTATTACATGCTTATTACACATCTATAACATGTTCGGAATCATTTCCAGCGTATTTAAATAGCAACCACCAAACAGGCCAGACAGTCATCATCCCTGGATCACTACTACTAGCCTCAACATAGTTGTAATAACGTGTAGCTTAGTAACAAGGAGCAACAATCACTCAAAATGAAACCGGTAGTAGATTGAACTGTATGATGAAGACAATGACTCATTTGTTTGAGTGTGTAGTTTTGTAATTGAGGTCCAGGGAGTCTTTGCATAAGTAATGTCTTGACCTTCTTTTTGACGAGTTGATAGCATGACACTCACATCCCCCCACACACAGCTAACAAGTTCCCAGGTACTTGCGGTCTGCTCTAAGTACAAGGCCTTATCTAGGCTTTGGTCAGGCCTGTTGGCCTTGTACACACAGGACCCTCCTACCTGCTCTCTGTGTCTCTGTGGTTTTAAGCAGGATGTCTATCTGGTGTCAGTCTGTTGTTTTCACATTTGTTACTGTTGTTCATGTTTCTACTGACAGCTTGCAGTCACAGCAAACCAGTTCTTTATAAACTTACTTGGATATAAATAGCTTTCTGAAATCAGTTACAAACCACAAATAACAGCTAATGAACTCTATTTGAGCTCTCCAAGTTTAGCATCTGCGTCATGTGCGTCATGTGTYATACAGAACCATCTATTCTATAMCTATSMGKTCAGGYMGAGGGGCCATTMTAYGATGARGTCATGGGAGAACTAGTGCATTCACAATCAGACAAGTGTTCTAGGACTACTGCAGMGTTCTCTGTAAGGAGACCAATAGAGGAGGATACTCCTTCTGATAGATTGCCTCCTYTGAGAACCACACTAARCAGACAGTGATACAGAGTGMATTACGTGTGTCATGTGTATTGGTTATATTAGGCTGGTGAGTCCAATCAGCTGTTACACTAAAGTTAATGCATGTTTCTGTGAATGATACGYAATGAGACTGCCATACAATTGACTTGTTTCATGCTGTAGGTGTTTATCCCATATACACTCCCACTGCTCTACCCCTGGTCACTCTTATACTTTTACAAGTCAGTCATTTAGAAGATGCTCTTATCCAGAGCAATTCACCAGATTAAGTAGAGTTAAGTGCATTGTCCAGACAGGTGTCCAGACAGGTGAGAAAACAAATGGACTACTATGTTGACCCAGGGTTCTCCAGAGAGCTGAGAAAACCACAAACCACCAAACAAGTAAAACCTTTAAGACAGTTACTTGCATTCTACAGCATCTTGTGTCTCAGTGAGTCCAGCCAGTAGACTGTGTGACTCTGTAGGGTGCAATAGACAACAAGACCATGGTCATCTGAATGAGGCGTCAACAAAGAAGATTGGGTCCAGTTCAACCAATCACCCATTAGCCCATTGTTGAAGTGTTGTACACTTGGGTAGACTTTCTCCACTCAATATGTTATATTCAAAGATGGTGTCACTGTTGAAGATATTTCTAATTCTCAAACAAATGGGTAAGTTATATAACTTTACCAAGGACTTCACTGGGACTAAACGTCTGAGTGTGAAGAGAGGAGTTGACAGCTTTAACCTGACCATATCCAAGACACAGTTTATTTATTTTTATTTAACCTTTATTTAACTAGACAAGTCAGTTAGGGGACTCAGCTACGTACTACTCTGCTGCTATTTAAATGGGCAAAGTCAAAGGTAACCTAACTGTAACGGAACTCTAATTCCTCCTCCTCCTCGGACGAGGAGAGGAGAGAGGGATCTGAAGACCAATGTGCAGCGAGGTATGATGCCATAATGATTTATTAAGCAAGACGAAGACGAAACGAAATACACTTGATAAACTACAAAACAAATAAACGATGAAGACAGACCTGGACACGAACTTACATATAACGTGAAGAACGCATGAACAGGTACACGACTACAAACAAACGCTACAGTCCCGTGTGGCACGAACATACATACAGACACAGGAGACAACCACCCACGACAAACAATGTGAAACAACCTCCCTATGTATGTCTCTCAATCAGAGGAAAACGAAAACACCTGCCTCTGATTGAGAGCCATACAAGGTCAATTAAACCTGACACTTAACATAGAACAAACAACACAGACTGCCCACCCAGCTAACGTCCTGACCCACTAAACACAACAATACAAAAGGAAAACAAGGTCAGGAACGTGACACTAACTTAGTTCTATATTTTGGATATTAATTTTGCATCCATGATATTCTAAATATACACTATAAATTGTGTATTGTAATTGTAAATAAATCTTGCAGGACAATACAATTTACAGAGCATGATATTAATATGTCACTCTTTTCAGATTTAGAGTCCAAGAGTATGTCTATTGTACAGCAGCCTTTGTCTGAGTCAGTCCAGCCAGGGGACTCTGTGACTCTGAACTGTACAATACACACTGATATCTGTGWAGGAAAACACAGTGTCTATTGGTTCAGACATGGCTCAGGAGAATCCTGCTCAGGAATCCTTTTCACCCATTGAGACAAGAGTGATCAGCGTGAGAAGATCCCTGAGGCTGGGTCTCCTACACAGAGCTGTGTCTACAACCTCCCCAAGAGGATCCTCAGCCTCTCTGATGCTGGGACTTACTACTGTGCTGTGGGGAGATACTGTTTGGGAACGGGACCAAGCTGGACATTCATAAGAACTGCAGAGTGAAGGAAAAGCAGCCAACAAGTGCTCAACATATGTGGGAACTCTTTCAAGACAGTTGGAATATCATTCCAGGTGAAGCTGGTTGAGAGTATGCCAAGAGTGAGCAAAGCTGTCATCAAGGCAAAGGGTGGCTACTTTGAAGAATCTAAAATATTTTGGTTACTATATGATTCCATATGTGTTATTTCATAGTTTTATGTGTTCACTATTATTCTACAATGTAGAAATTAGTAAAAAAATAAAGAAAACCCCTTGAATGAGTGTGTGTGTCCAAACTTTTGACTGGTAGTGTATGTCAGTAGACTYAATTGCTTTTCTGAAATCCCTGCATATGTTGCTACTTTTAGCATCAATAAAATTCCATTAAACAACTGATACTGGCTAAAATAGACTTGTTCCTTCTCTTGTGTTCTGTACATACAGTATGTCTGTATGAATGTGTGCAGAGGCCTTCTGCAGACCCAACCTACTGATAAATGCTAYTCCCACCCATGGTCACACCCACACAGRGAGATGTTRACAGGTACCTGCACTCTGTGGTCTGCTGTGAGCACAAAACAAGTCCGTCTCTACGCTTTGGACAGGCCTGCTGGCCTTTTACACACCCTGTGTCTCTATGTGGTTTTCAGCAGGATGTCTATGTGGTGTCACTCTGTTTTCTCTCATTCTTTCAATGTTGTTCACAACCATGACAATYAYCATCACAGTCCATTTATATACTGTATGCCATGTAGCCTGTATCTTGTCACTTACAAGATCATAGGTTTAGTTCATTCAAACTACAATCATTTGTTTACAGAGTTTAAAGAAGAAATTGTATCAATGTATATTAGGCTACAGTGAAGAGGCCTACCCACCGAGGTACACCCCTACTAAACGCTCAACTKGTAGCCTACATRTGAGTTAGTACATGAATGACAGGGATTAGACTGACTTTCATTCTGTAGGTGTTTACTCCACATACCCTCACAGTAATGCTCCACCCCTGTTCACTCTACAGTGGTGGCCAAAAGTTTTGAGAATGACACAAATATTAATTTTCACAAAGTCTGCTGCCTCAGTTTGTATGATGTCAATTTTCATATACTCCAGAAAGTTATGAAGAGTGATCAGATTAATTGCAATTAATTGCAAAGTCCCTCTTTGCCATGCAAATGAACTGAATCCCCAAAAAACATTTCCACTGCATTTCAGCCCTGACACAAAAGGACCAGCTGACATCATGTCAGTGATTCTCTCGTTAACACAGGTGAGATTGTTGACGAGGACAAGGCTGGAGATCACTCTGTCATGCTGGTTGAGTTCAAATAACAGACTGGAAGCTTCAAAAGGAGGGTGGTGCATGGAATCATTGTTCTTCTTCTGTCAGTCATGGTTACCTGCAAGGAAACACGTGCCGTCCTCATTGCTTTGCACAAAAAGGACTTCAAAGGCAAGGATATTGCTGCCAGTAAGATTGCACCTAAATCAACCATTTATCAGATCATCAAGAACTTCAAGGAGAGCGGTTCAATTGTTGTGAAGAAGGCTTCAGGGTGCCCAAGAAAGTCCAGCAAGCACCAGGACCGTCTCCTAAAGTTGATTCAGCTGCGGGATCGGGGGGCACAACCAGTACAGCAGGCAGGTGTGAGTGCATCTGCATCACAGTGAGGCAAAGGCTTTTGGAGGATGGCTTGGTGTCAAGAAGGGCAGCAAAGAAGCCACTTCTCTCCAGGAAAAACATCAGCGACAGACTGATATTCTGCAGAAGGTACAGGGATTGGACTGCTGAGGACAGGGGTAAAGTCATTTTCTCTGATGAATCCCCTTTCCGATTGTTTGGGGCATCTGGAAAAAGATTGTACGGAGAAGACAAGGTGAGCGCTACCATCAGTCCTGTGTCATGCCAACAGTAAAGCATCCTGAGACCATTCATGTGTGGAGTTGCTTCTCAGCCAAGGGKGTGGGCTCACTCACAATTTTGCCTAAGAACACAGCCATGAATAAAGAATGGTACCAACACATCCTCTGAGAGCAACTTCTCCCAACCATCCAGGAACAGTTTGGTGACGAACAATGCCTTTTCCAGCATGATGGAGCACCTTGCCATAAGGCAAAAGTGATAACTAAGTGGCCCAGGGAACAAAACATCGATATTTTGGGTCCATGGCCAGGAAACTCCCCAGACCTTAATTCCATTGAGAACTTGTGGTCAATCCTCAAGAGGCGGGTGGACAAACAAAAACCCACAAATTCTGACAAACTCCAAGCATTGATTATGCAAGAATGGGCTGCCATCAGTCAGGATGTGGCCCAGAAGTTAATTGACAGCATGCCAGGGCGGATTGCAGAGGTCTTGAAAAAGAAGGGTCAACACTGCAAATATTGACTTTTTGCATCAACTTCATGTAATTGTCAATAAAAGCKTTTGACACTTATGAAATGCTTGTAACTATACTTCAGTATTCCATAGTAACATATGACAAAAATATCTAAAGACACTGAAGCAGTAAACATTGTGAAAATTAATATTTGTGTCATTCTCAAACTTTTGGCCACGACTGTACATATCAGGACATGTTCTATGTACAATAGTCCCCCTACAGGTCATCAGGAGTACTGCCTGTAACTGTTYCATGGGGTGGGGATAAATCTATTTAAAGCACARGTTTGATACCAAGAGCATGGAGGTACATGATGTGTAATGTATAATTTAAAATGTACTGCATAGTTACCAGATAACATTATACTTTCAACCCACTTTAARGAAGGACATACATTTARTCTCWTTAAACACTGCCTCAGTATTGGACATCTTTGATTCAGTTGGTGCCTAAATAGTAAACTAAACAATGTTTAAATATATTTATCATCTAGACACCGCAAAGTGTGTATGCTTCACCCACCCTCTCCAAAATATCCTAAACAGTAAGCATTGGTTCACTTTGCATGGATTCTATGAGTGATTTTCAGTTACGAAGACCATGGTTGGCTGAATAAGGTGTTCACAAAAATGACGRGTCCAGTTCGACCAATCACCAATAACCCCAAAGTTGAGGTGTCGTCTACATGGGTGGAGTTTTTCCACTCAACACACAGGTTGTGAAGAGGACAACTTCAAAGATGATGGCACAGTGTCTGATACTGGCACTTCTTGTAGCGATGGGTAAGTCCAACTGTGATATTTCTCTGCTTAATTAAGGGATGTAGACTCAGGTACTTTATTGATGCAATTCATCAAATATATCTTTTTGGGTATATAAAGGACTTGTGTAAGTAATGGATCATGTCTCTGTGTGTATTCTAGCTGCTGCACAATCCTCAGAAATGCATCTTGTTAGAGCCAATGTTGGAGAGACAGTGACTTTGCACTGCTTCTATAGAGGCAACATGGCACGGTACTTCATGTGGTACAAGCAAACAATGGGTGACAATCCTCAACTTTTATCAGTCTTTTACAAGTATAACAAGAATGCAACATTTTTCCATGAATTTAAGGGTAACACTCGCTTCTCAGTGCAAAGCGGTGAAGGAATTAATCACTTAAAGATCTCAGCCATGCAGCTCTCTGATTCAGCCTCATATTACTGTGGGAACTCTTATGCCAACCAGGTGGAGTTTGGAGCAGGACTCATTCTCATTGTGAAAGGTACAACATCTGAATTTAGAGAGGAAGGAAATAGTAACTAATGTTCTGCACCTATAATGTTAAGGTTTTTTTTCACTTTATGTTTTGGATACAATGGCATAATAATGCRYTATTTGCATGATCAGATATGACTGTGTATGATTTCAACAATGTTAACTTGGGACACAACATTGGGAACAGATTTACTGACTWATAAATCCTCTTGTCAGGTTCAGGGTCCAGAAACATGACTGTGCTCCAGCAGCCTGTGTCTGAATCAGTCCAGCCAGGAGACTCTGTGTCTCTGAACTGTACAATACACACTGAGACCTGTGTAGGAGAACACAGTGTCTATTGGTTCAGACATGGCTCAGGAGAATCCCATCCAGGAATCATTTACACCCATGGAGACAGGAGTGATCAGTGTGAGAAGAGCCCTGAGGCTGGGTCTCCTACACAGAGTTGTGTCTACAACCTCCCCAAGAGGAACCTCAGCCTCTCTGATGCTGGGACTTACTACTGTGCTCTGGCCTCATGTGGGGAGATACTGTTTGGGAACGGGACCAAGCTGGACATTCAAGGTAGGTGATAGGGCTTGTATCTTTATTATATTTTACTAATCTTCTGTGTGGAATACACATTGACTTAGTGTTCTGAAGGTCCTTTATCAATGTTTGAATGTCCACAGGCCATAGGGCAGACCTTCTTCTCTTGGTGTACTGCCTTGGTGTAGGATTGGCTTTCTCGTTAATCCTGATCATTGTCCTTGCGTGCATCATGTACAAGATGAACCAGAGAAAGTGTCTGCAGTGCAGAGGTAAGTGACTACATTTTAGAAGTTGCTCTTTTTTAATATCACTAGCTACAGATGTATCTGTGTGGTCTGGTTTGGTATGTCTAAAAAAAAAATCTTTGGTGTGTTTCTTTTCAGGATCAGTCGCTCTGACGACATGTCCAGCAGTCRCTTCTACGGCTGCAGAGGTAAATACAATTCCTTACATTTTGTATMACCATAAAAATATGTATGAAAATGTTTATGTTAAATAATAACATCTGGTATTATTTCCCCCTCCCCCAATTATAATTGTTTCTCACAGGKCCAAGATGCAGACCATCTCCATTACGTAGCTCTGAATCTGAGCAACAAGAAGAACAGGTCTAGAAGACAGAGAGGTCACATGGAGACAGTGGTGTACGCTGGGATCAGACAGTAGAACTGGATGAAMGAAACAGTCCAATGAATTCTCTTTTTATCAACTCTCACTGTATTAACATTATTATCTGTATTACTGTAACATATTATTAATGTAGCTACTTGAATTAAGTGCATTGCTTCTCTGCCAAACTCATTTTAAACGGACTTGCTTGTAATAAGATGAATAAAGCATTTAACAACAGTCAAGACAAAGGAAGTTGAAGGTATTTATTTAGGCCATACTCAGGATCTTTAAAGGTGCAATATGCGGAAATCGCTATGCCATTTCCTGGTTGCTAAAATTCTAATAGTTCACCTAATTTCAGTTTATGTGACAAAACAACCAATGTATAGAAAATCATTGTTCCATCTAAACCGTTTTGAAATATCTTTTCAATAAGCAAAAATATTGTATTTTCAGCTGTTATAAACTAGTGTACAAAACCGAAAGTTGAAGCAAAATGCAAAAACTAAAATTAAGAACAGGAAGCTTAGAAATAGAGCTCCTAGAATAGATCTACCGCTTATTAGACTTGCTTTCAATGAGAATGAAAGATCTATAACTCAGATTTCTATGTGAATTTGGTCAGGTCGCCCAAAAAGGAACATATTGCAGCTTTAATTTGTAGTGTTAAACCGTTTTTTAATCTCTTCTCGTGCCACTAACATGCCCTCAAACACACAGCAACCTATTTACAGTAAGTCTGCAGTATGTGATGAACACAAGATGAGGATGTACCTGTGCTTTGTTAGCGCCTGCTAGCTTTGTACACAGGACCCTCTACTCTCGCTCTCTCGCTCTCTCGCTCTCTCGCTCTCTCGCTCTCTCGCTCTCTCGCTCTCGCTCTCTCTGTGGTTTTCAGCCGGATGTCTCAGAACTCTTAGCTATCTCATACTCTAGGCTATACTACTTGCTCTTCAAGTTGACCATTGTAACAACATTAAACCAAGTCTTTTGATGAGMCATCTTATCTACACAGAGWCGARTGAAATCTGTGAAAAAACACAATGAGCTATTTATTAGGTAATTTCACCTCGAGCTGTAGTTCTTAGTCAAACACAACACAGTTTTAACTGTGAAGTATTATCATCACCTATAGGCCTAGAGGAATCTGCCTCCTCAATAACAAAATCATGGGAAGGGATTKTATCCATTCAATCCAATTGAATGTCCTGAATTAGAGATTGTTTTCCATTGATGTTTTTTAGTGAGGTGAAGTTCACAACTATGATTGTGGTGACGTAGACAACAGTATCTGTAGTGATAAAGAATAAGGGATTCCAAACTTGAATGATTATACCTAAATTTGTCCTAAATATTTAAGGATAAGAATATACCTATAATAAAATCTGTGTGTGTCTGATTCAGTCCAGCCAGGAGACTCTGTGACTCTTGACAATGTGAAGAAGATTGTCSRWKRMGAATAAGGCGTCAACAAAAATGATGRGWCCAGTTCGACCAATCACRTGTAACTCCATTGTTGAAGTGTTGTCTACATYGGTGGACTTTTTCCACTCAAGACAAGTTGTGAGGAGGATGACACCCTCAAAGAGGATCACACTGTGTCTGATATTTCCACTTCTTGTAGAGATGGGTAAGTCCAACTTTTATATTTCTCTGCTTATGAGATGTCTGCCCTTGATTTGGATGCTTGAGATATCACATGTAATACTTTACAAGTTTTGTTTGGGGTATGTAACAGCAAATATACTATATTGTTCATGTTCCTTAATAGATGTGGTAGCTGGTGCTGGGTCCTCATCCATACTTCAGGACAGTGGTCTCATATCAGCCAACGTTGGAGACACAGTGATTGTGCACTGCTTCTATAAAGGCCACATTGACATGCATTTCTCCTGGTACAAGCAACCATTGGGAGATAAGCTTCAACTCTTCTCAACCGCCTTGAAGTTCGACAGGAACGCAAAATTTTACCATGAGTTTAAGGATAACCCTCGATTCTCAGTGGAAAACGGACAAGAAAATAATCACCTAAGGATCTCAGACATGCAGCTCTCTGATTCAGGCACATACTACTGTGGAAGCGCTTATGGCAACAAGGTGGAGTTTGGAAAAGGAGCCATTCTCATAGTAAAAGGTACATCTTTGTATAACTTAATTTACATATATACAGTGTAAATATGAGGTATTATCTTATTCAGATGAGATGTTGAGTTGGAAAATGTCTACAGTAATTTTCTAGAGATTCAATGGGTTTATTGAACTTCTTGTCAGGTTCAGGTTCCAGAAACATGACTGTGCTCCAGCACCCTGTGTCTGAGTCAGTCCAGCCAGGAGACTCTGTGTCTCTGAACTGTACAATACACACTGAGACCTGTGTAGGAGAACACCGTGTCTATTGGTTCAGACATGGCTCAGGAGAATCCCTTCCAGGAATCCTTTACTCGCATGTAGACAGGAGTGATCAGTGTGAGAAGAGCCCTGAGGTTGGGTCTCCTACACAGAGCTGTGTCTACAACCTCCCCAAGAGGAACCTCAGCCTCTCTGATGCTGGGACTTACTACTGTGCTGTGGCCTCATGTGGGGAGATACTGTTTGGGAATGGGACCAAGCTGGACATTCAAGGTAAATCTCATTTAATCTGTAAATATCCCCAACAATACTGTATATTCATGCAAACAGCCTACCTTTAAATGATCCCATACATTTGTCTCAACAAGCTATACAATATCACCATCAGCTTTTGATTCCATATTTTACTGTTTGATGATGATACAATATGAATTCACTGATACCCTTTTCACAGTTCCAGAGCATGATTCTCCATTTGATATGAGTCCTACTGTTCTGTTGTTGGTCGTCTCCAACATCGTTCTGGGTAACGTGACCCTTCTACTTGTCTGGGCGCTGTGCAAGACTCTGAACAGAGATAGCAGAGGTATTACTTTATATATAATGTATCTAAAGTTATAGCTGATGTATCTAAAGTTTCATGCATCTCTATGCAATGTACATTCTGTAAATATCAGTTAAATGCCAACGAATAAGCACTATTAATTAACTACATGAGTTTAAAAGAGATAGATTGTCATATAAAATAATAGCTTATAATAGCTTCCTCTATTTCAATCTCTTTGAAGGGAGGACAGATGTCCCAAAATCCCAGGGCAATCAGGTAAATTTTACAACATTTATAAATACAGTATATTTTCTGTTTTTTCACTTTCTTTACAGCTAGTATTCAGCTTATTTGTGCTTTTTATGTTATTAAGCTGTCACATCTGCTCCTGCAACGCCCGCTACTGCTCATCCTGTGTCTCCTTGACCTGCCGCAACTCCCCCAGTACTCTCTTCCTCCCTCTCTCTCTCTCTCTCTCTCTCTCTGTGTGATTGTGATGGAGGAGACAGGTGTGCTGGAGTCAGAGCAGATCCCCACCAGCTGCAACCTGTTCCATAATCAAGATCTCTGCAAATACGCAGCCTTGCCACTTCCACACTGCCAGATTATAATCTCTGCTCATTCTGCCCGCTCTGACTCTGGTCCCTGTCTCCTGTCCCACGTCTCATCATCCTGCTTCTCTGTCCTGGATTCCCCACTCTACTACTCCCTTGGAGTCCACCCCAGACCTGCTTACCCTGTCCCAACCCCTCTCGCTCCAGCCTCAGCCTCCGCACCTGGTTTCAGAACCCACCTCAGTTTCCCCTGACCTGCACTCCATCTCCCCCCTGTGTTTCAATAAATGCCTTGGTTACTTCATCCCCGTCTCCTCATCTGAGTCTGCTCTTGGTTTCCTCTGTTCCACTTCGCGTAACATAAGCTTTCTTGGAAGTAATAGGTCACTGTACTAGATGTAGCCTACTTATCTTTGTGATCATTGAACTTCTGTCTGTCACTGTTCCACTGACTGTCAGGTRATTGTAGTGGGTGTARAGTCTGWACAGTCATGTCTTTTGTAGAGTGTTTTCTTCCACAGGAGAATAGAAACATTATATAGTAGATCATGCTGTCATCATAKTGGTTTTCCTCATGGCTCCACCCCCCTCAGAATCAAGACAGTGACYTGTTGAACTARYCAGCTGTCAGTTTCACCCCCAAGAAGAYGTCCTCCTCTAGAAGAGCAAGAGAGAAGACCAGRAGAGAGGATGCAGTGTACTCTGATGTCAGATACCTTCAGCAGCAGTGAACGATATCACCACTGTCACAAAGACTACAAGAAGCAACATTTTACTATTTAGTAACTTAAATGACTTTGTAGTTCACAATTCAACAAAGAAAATGTAACTTTAACATTGTCTTTATGTTAGATTTACATAATGATCCTGTCCAGCCTTACATAGCCATAACATTTCACAGCTTGTAAGAAATCTTCTGATAGAGAATCCCATTTTTGCAGTATGACTGTGTGTTTTTAACATAATAAACAATTCATTTATACACTCCGTACATCTCTATTCTCTATCTACAGAACATCTCTGCCACCACATATACAAACATACAATATGATTAAAAGTAATAGCAGTTTAGCTGAATATGTGTCAGGCTCCATCACACCATTAGAAATGGAGGAACACCAACACACATCTATTTCTTATCACAGAAGAGGTGCTTTTTTATTAAACCTTCATTTAATTATGTTTAGTCTKGTTGCGATACAAATACATTTTTCAGGAYWGACCATGAGAATCTCTCTGACTCCACACACCGCACATAGATATACACTTTGCATTGTAAGAAGTGCAGTGCCGGTTTACACACAAACCAGGTGGTAGGGGTGCGTGGGTAAAATCACTGGAGCCATATTACAACCTACAGTATGTGTTGTGATAATTGCATTGTTGTCTCTATAACCTGTAAATTCATATGCCTTGAGACCGTGATATACAAGCCTAAAGGCCGAGACAATAGGAAAACACATTGGCAGTATAAATTCACATTTTATGGACAACTAAACTACTATTGATTTAGAGCCACAGAGAGCTATCGCAAGTCACAACAAAAACAGGAACTGCCTCCACTATTTCAGCACCATTTCAACTTCAACATTTCACCCCAAGCCATAAGACTCCTGAACAGGTAATCAAATGGCTACCCGGACTATTTGCATTGTGTGCCCCCCCATCCCCCCAACCCCTCTTTTACGCTGATATTACTCTCTGTTTATCATATATACTACTTCAATTGGGCTGACCAACCAGTGCTCGCGCACATTGGCTAACTGGGATATCTGCATTGTGTCCTGCCACCCACCACCCGCCAACCCCTCTTTTACGCTACTGCTACTCTCTGTTCATCATATATGCATAGTCACTTTAACCATATCTACATGTACATACTACCTCAATCAGCCTGACTAACAGTGTCTGTATGTAGCCTCGCTAGTTCTATAGCCTCGCTCCTGTATATAGCCTGTCTTTTTACTGTTGTTTTATTTCTTTACTTGTTCACCTAATACCTTTTTTTTCACTATTGGTTAGAGCCTGTAAGTAAGCATTTCACTGTAAGGTCTACGCCTGTTGTATTCGGCGCACGTGACAAATAAACTTTGATTTGATTTGATCACCTCTGCTTAGTCTAATACCGTGACAACTAAAATATACCAAAAATGATTTAGTCCAACTTAATGTGTGAAAGTTAAATATTAAAAAAATATATATTTTGAATTTCGCGCCCTGCACTTGAAGTGGCTGTTGTCATAGGTGTACCGGCACCGCCCTGCAGCCATAAGAAGTTAAGCTAAATATGATGTGGCTGTCCATGGTTCTGATTTCTGTGTGATTCTGCATCTCACTAAGTACTGTACTGCATGTGCATATCTAGACTGCCTAGTCCATTTCTCCTGTGTTTTAGTAGCTATTTACTGGAAGATAACTGATAATGTCTTCTACCTTGACTCAACTTATTGACTTGGCTTTAGTGTAACTCTCATGCAAATTGTGAATTGATTGATTTATGTCTACATCAATTAGCCAAACATGAGCCCGTTACCTCTGGTGGATTTACAGCATGAGCAAATATTTCCCTCTCCAACTATGTACTCTGGCTTGTGTGTTCTAGATGGTACCATGCATCCCACTGTATCTCAGTCTAAGCTGACAGATTAGATGCCCTTATGGGGATCTGAGACTCTGGAGTGCTTCTCCATTGTAGACTCAGTGAAATCCTGGATATGGCTGAAACACACCGGGACATGGACTTGTACCCATGTGACAACCTACAATGAAAAAGTCAGATTCCAGGGAGATTTAGCAACTARGTCTCATTTTGAGCTGCAAAGGATGATTTGAGTTTTAATTTGAGCCTTTGGAATGTTGCCCATACTGATGTTGGATCGTATCATTATGGAATATTCTGGTATAATTAATAACATTTTGGAGAAACAAAGTTTAATTTCTGAATGTCAAYATGTTGTGTGGTTCTCTTTAGCCAATGAATCATCAACTCAAGTGAACAGAACCATTCTGGATATTGAGGGTAAGACCTTGTAAGAGCTGATTATAATTTCTTTAATTTTTACAAATTCTTTCAAGTATGTCCTCCTCACACAGGGCACCAAATGTAGGTACAGTTATTAGAAATTATATGTGTTTTTTGGGGGGTCAGCAACCTTGAAARGCTTGGAGTCAGGAAGCAGGCGCAGAAGGTGAGTTCAATGGTATGAAAAGGCAGATAAAGTGAAAGTGATAAGCGTACTGAACATGAACAAAACCAATACTGCCTGATGCTACTGAGGGCTAAATAAAGGGAGTGTGATCAAGGTGATTATGAGGTCAAGGTCTGCGTAACGATGGGGAGCAGGTGTGCCTAATGATGGTTGCCAGGACCGGTTGTTAGTAGACCAGCGACGACGAGCACTAGAGCGGGGGAGCGGGGTAGGCGTGACAAACCTTAAGAATTCCCTTTTAAACGTACTGTAGGTATGTATTTTTCTCCTTCTCAAGAGAATCAAGTCGGATTGCTGAACTACAAAAAAAGTAAGCAGTGTGACTAAGTTTGACTTTGTCATACTTTATACAAAATATATGATATATGAATGACAAAAATTAACCTCTTAGCGCACGGATCCCGCTAGCCGGATCAAAATCGACAACATCCGGTGAAGCTGGAGCGCGCCAAATTCAAGTTACAAAATCGTAATATTAAACATTCTTGAAAATACAAGTGTCTTACATCGTTTAAAAGCTTACGGCGAAAGCATACCATGCGATTTTCTGAGGACAGCGCCCCAGACCAAAATACTTTTCCAACCAGCACAGGCGTCTCAAAATCCCAAATAGCAATAAAATAAATCACTTACCTTTGAAGATCTTCCTCTGTTTGCAATCCCAACGGTCCCAGCTACACAACAAATGGTAATTTTGTTCAATAAAGTCCTTCTTTATGTCCCAAAAATGTCTGTTTAGTTGGCGCGCTTGATTCAGTAATCCACTCATTCAACATGCATACAAACGAATCCAATAAGTTACCAGTAAAGTTTGTCCAAATAAGTCAAATGATGTTTCTAATTAATCCTCAGGTACTCTAATATCTAAATAAATGATAACATTTAAGATGGAGAATAGTATGTTCAATAGGGAAGATAAATAACGAAGAGCGCGCACCTCATTCAGAGAGAGACACCTTGGAAAAACTACAAACTACAACTACTCAACTATTTTTCATAAAACAAGCCTGAAACCCTTTCTAAAGACTGTTGACATCTAGTGGAAGCCATAGGAACTGAAATCTGGGAGCTATTTATTTGTACATAGACAAGCATTGAAATGGACTGTGACCTCAGAAAAACATTTTCCGGATGCATTTTCTTCGGGTTTTCACCTGCCATATCAGTTCTGTTATACTCACAGACATTATTTTAACAGTTTTAGAAACTTCAGAGTGTTTTCTATTTAATGCTACCAAATTATATGCATATCCTAGCATCTGGGCCTGAGTAACAGACAGTTTACTTTGGGCACGTCATTCATCCGAACTTCCGAACACTGCCCCTAGCCCTAAGAGGTTTATTAAATAAATATTCTTCAGGATTGGTGGGTCCCCTGCGGAACAGTTGAGCTAACGTAGGCTAATGCGATTAGTATGAGATTGTAAGCAACAAGAACATTTCCCAGGACATTGACATTTCTAATATTTGCAGAAAGCTTAAATTCTTGTTAATCTAACTGCACTGTCCAATTTACAGTAGCTATTACAGTGAAATAATACCATATAATAATACCTCTGACAAAATGTTTAGGTCTGTCGATAAAGGACCACCAATCATCTAAAGAGAGTGACTTTTGTTATGCTGGTGAATGAGGACCCAAAAGCGACGTAATAGAAACAGAGTCTTTATTCCAGTATTAAACAAATAATGATTCTCCTGGATATTATCAATGGTAAWTCCAAAACAGGAAACTGAAATCCTCTCGTCAATAGAGAGGAACGACTGGAGACGCGACCACAGACTGCAGGTCGCTTTAGGAAGGCACAGGCCGTAGCTGACATAGACCACCTGCTCACACGCAGCATCTGAAGAAGGCAAAAAACACGACAGGGCGGAACAAGGACACAGAACAGCAAACATCAAACAAGAATCCGACAAGGACAGAAGCGGAAAACAGAGGGAGAAATAGGGACTCTAATCAGAGGGCAAAATAGGGGACAGGTGTGAAAGATAAATGAGGTCGTTAGGAGAATGAGAAACAGCTGGGAGCAGGAACGGAACGATAGAGAGAGAGAGCGAGAGAGGGAGAGAGGAAGGAGAGGAGAGGGATAGAAAGAGGAAAGAACCTAATAAGACCAGCAGAGGGAAGCACAGGGACAAGACATGATGATCAAAGACAAAACATGACAGTACCCCCCCACTCACCGAGCGCCTCCTGGCGCACTCGAGGAGGAACCCTGGCGGCAACGAAGGAAATCATCAATCAACGAACGGTCCAGCACGTCCCGAGATGGAACCCAACTCCTCTCCTCAGGACCGTAACCCTCCCAATCCACTAAGTACTGGTGACCACGCTCCCCGAGAACGCATGTCCATGATCTTCCGTACCTTGTAAATAGGTGCGCCCTCGACAAGGACGGGGGGGGGGGAGGAAGACGAACGGGGGCGCGAAGAAAAGGCTTGACACAGGAGACATGGAAGACAGGGTGGACGCGACGAAGATGTCGCGGAAGAAGCAGTCGCACAGCGACAGGATTGACGACCTGAGAGACACGGAACGGACCAATGAACCGCGGAGTCAACTTGCGAGAAGCTGTCGTAAGGGGAAGGTTACGAGTGGAAGCCAACACTCTCTGACGCGACAATACCTAGGACTCTTAATCCTACGTTTATTGGCGGCTCTCACAGTCTGCGCCCTGTAACGACAAAGTGCAGACCTGACCCTCCTCCAGGTGCGCTCACAACGTTGGACAAAAGCCTGAGCGAGGGAACGCTGGACTCGGCGAGCTGGACGAGAACAGAGGAGGCTGGTACCCAAGACTACTCTGAAACGGAGATAGCCCGGTAGCAGACGAAGGAAGCGAGTTGTGAGCGTACTCAGCCCAGGGAGCTGTTCTGCCCAAGACGCAGGGTTTCGAAACGAAAGGCTGCTAATATGCGACCAATCGACTGATTGGCCCTTTCTGCTTGACCGTTTAGACTGGGGATGAAACCCGGAAGAGAGACTGACGGAAGCACCAATCAAACGACAGAACTCCCTCCAAAACTGTGACGTGAATGCGGACCTCGTCTGAAACGGCGTCTAACGGGAGGCCATGAATTCTGAACACATTCTCAATGATGATTTGTGCCGTCTCCTTAGCGGAAGGAAGCTTAGCGAGGGTAATGAAATGTGCCGCCTTAGAGAACCTATCGATAACCGTAAGAATCACAGTCTTCCCCGCAGACGAAGGCAACCGGTAATAAAGTCTAAGGCGATGTGAGACCATGGTCGAGAAGGAATGGGAAGCGGTCTGAGACGACCGGCAGGAGGAGAGTTACCTGACTTAGTCTGCGCGCAGTCCGAACAAGCAGCCACGAAACGCGCGTGTCCCGCTCCTGAGTAGGCCACCAAAACCGCTGGCAATAGAAGCAAGCGTACCCCGAACGCCGGCGGTGGCCAGCTAACTTGGCAGAGTGAGCCCACTGAAGAACAGCCAGACGAGTAGAGACAGAACGAACAGAAGGTTACTAGGACAAGCGCGCGGCGACGCAGTGTAGTTGAGTGCTTGCCTTACCTGTCTTCAATTCCCCAGACAGTCAACCCGACAACACGCCCTTCAGGGAGAATCCCCTCGGGGTCGGTAGAAACCACAGAAGAACTAAAGAGACGGGATAAGGCATCAGGCTTGTGTGTCTTATTTCCGGGCGATAGGAAATCACGAACTCGAAACGAGCGAAAAACAACGCCCAACGAGCTGACGTGCATTAAGTCGTTTGGCAGAACGGATGTACTCAAGGTTCTTATGTGTCAGTCCAAACGACAAAAGGGACGGTCGCCCCCTCCAACCACTGTCGCCATTCGCCTATGGCTAAGCGGATGGCGAGCAGTTCGCGGTTACCCACATCATAGTTGCGTTCCGATGGCGACAGGATGAGAAAAAATAAGCGCAAGGATGGACCTTATCGTCAGAATGGAAGCGCTGAGACAGAATGGCTCCCACGCCCACCTCTGAAGCGTCAACCTCGACAATGAATTTTTAGTGACGTCAGGAGTAACAAGGATAGGGCGATGTAAAACGCTTCTTGAGGAGATCAAAAGCTCCCTGGCGAACCGGACCACTTAACTTCTTGCAAACTATAGGGGTGCTGTTCCGCATTAGCATATTTGTGTCTCCAAATTAAACTGCCTCGTGCTAAATTCTTTGATCGTACAATATGCATATTATTGTTATTATTGGATAGAAAACACCTTCTAGTTTCTATAGAAGTTGGAATTTTGTCTCTGAGTGGTACAAGAACAATTTCTACAGCACTTTCATGACAGGGTTCAGATTTCAGAAATTTTACCTCTGATCTGGGGTCTGTTTTTTAAGGCGACAGTGAATGCTATGAAGAAACCGACACTGCCTACGTCTTCCTCTGGGTGTCTGTACGTCATCACGTTTTCAATGGAATCGATGGGACATTCACAGCATTATAAAAGACGAAAATGTAAGAGACCGCCCTTTCTTGTCGTGCGCCTGAAGTGAAGACATGGACCTGCCTCGTTCCAAATCGTTTTCTAACCAGCAATATTTCTCCGGTCATGTTTTCAGTTGTTATAGTTGTTAAAAACATCATAATGTAGTTAATTTGAACCGTTTATAGCAATTTATATCCGTTTAGTGCGATTTTGAGAATTCTTTGTTGTGCACTCTGAAAGTTTGGACACGTTTTGGGGTGTCGGTCGTTGGTGGTGACATTTCGAAGGACAGAGGACATCTATCGACCAAAAGACGTTATAACATAGAAAGGATACATTGCCCAAGAATCTGATGGAAGAACAGCTCAAAGTAAGCAATATTAATATGATAAATCGTGTTTCTGTCGAAATATTTTAAACGCATATTTCGCCATTTTGTTTGGTATAGCTTCACTTGGCCAACCCTGTATTGAAAAGTAAGGATAATTTAAAAATGTAAATCAGCGGTTGCATTAAGAACTAATTTGTCTTTCGATTGCTGTCAAACCTGTATTTTTAGTCAAGTATATGATTAGCTTTCAATTAAACTAGATCACTCTGATAGATGACTCAGACATATTGAGGCTTGATTTCCTATATTTTTATTGTGTAACCACGGTTTGTGTATGGCTAAATATGCACCTTTTCGAACAAAACTGTATATGTATATTGTAAAATGATGTTACAGAGTGTCATCGGAAGAATTCTGAGAAGGTTAGTGAAAAAATTAATATATTTGCGGTTATTACTTATAGCGCTCTTTGGCTGGAATCGATCTCTGGTAACGTTTGCACATGTGTATGCTAACTTATCGATTTATGTGTTTCGCTGAAAAAACGCTTAGAAAATCTGAAATATTGGTCGAAATCACAAGAAACTGGTCTTTCCATTGCTATGCTTTGTCTATTTTATGAAAATGTTATGATGAGTAAATTGGTCATACACTGTTGCTCTATCATAGTAATTCTAGTCGATTTGTGATGTGGTGCAATTGTAAACTGTGACTTCTACCTGAAATATCCACTTTTTTCTAACAAAAACTATCCTATACCTAATAGTTATCAGACTGTCATCTGAAGAGTTTTTCTGGTTAGTGGATATCAATTTACTTAGGTGTGAGCGAATTGGTTATAGCACCTGAAGAGAGTAAGAAAACTGATGAGTTAGAATAGTGGTGATTTTCTAACGTGTTAGCTATAGAATTTACATATTTTGCTTCCCTGTAAAACATTTTAAAATCTGAAATGGCTTTATTCACAAAGATCTGTATCTTTCATCTGGTGTCTTGGACTTGTGATTAATGATATTTAGATTCTACTATCACTTGTGAAGCTATGCTAGGTATGCTAATCAGTGTGTGGGGTGGGGGTGCTCCCGACCCGGAGAGGCTCGTTAGAGTTAAAGCAAGTCTTGACAGAAGTCAGAGCTGTGAGAGGCAGCCACTTGACCAAATTACGAATGAAACGCCCGATAGAAATTAGCGAAACCGAGAAAGCGCTGCAACTCGACACGTGACTTAGGAACGGGCCAACTGCTGACACCTGGACCTTAGCGGATCCATCTGAATGCCTTCAGCGGAAATAACAGAACCGAGAAATGTGACAAGAGGAACATGAAAGGCGCACTTCTCAACCTTCACGTAGAGACAATCTCTAAAAGCGCTGGAGTACACGTCGAACGTGCTGAACATGAATCTCGAGTGACGTGGAAAAAATCAGGATATCGTCAAGGTAACCGAAAAACAAAAATGTTCAGCTGTCTCTCAGTACATCATTAACTAATGCCTGAAAGACAGCTGGAGCATTAGCGAGACCGAACGGCAGAACCCGGTATCAAAATGCCCTAACGGAGTGTTAAACGCCGTTTTCCACTCGTCCCCCTCTCTGATGCTACGAGATGTAAGCGTTACGAAGTCCAACTTAGTAAGAACCGCGCTCCCTGCAGAATCTCGAAGGCTGACGACATAAAGGGAAGCGGATAACGATTCTTAAACCCGTTATGTCATTCACCTCCATTAATCCACGCAGGGCGCAGAGTGCCGTCCCTTCTTTTAAACAAAAGAAAAACCCCGCTCCGGCGGGAGAGGAAGAATGCACCACGTACCGTCAGTCGAGAGAAACAGACAGATAATCCTCGAGAGCCTACGTTCGGGACGACAGAGAGTATAGTCTACCCCGAGGGGAGTGTCCCCGGAAGAATCAATACAACAATCATACGACCGGTGAGGAGGAAGGGAGCTGGCTCTGGACCGACTGAAAACCGTGCGCAGATCATAATATTCCTCCGGCACTCCTTCAAATCACCAGTTCCTCCTGAGTAGAGGGACAGAAGAAACAGGAGGATAGCAGACATTAAACACTTCACATGACAAGAAACGTTCCAGGATAGGATAGAATACTTAGACCAATTAATAAAAGGATTATGACATACTAGCCAGGGATGACCCAAAACAACAGGTGTAAAAGGTGAACGAAAAATCAAAAAAGGAATGGTCTCAAACTGGTTACCAACTAAATGTGAGGTTAAAGGTAGTGCTCTCACATCTGATACTGTGGAGAAGGACAACCATCTAAGCGAACATGGCGTGGGCTTCCCTAACTGTCTGAGAGGAATGTCATGTTTCCGAGCCCATGCTTCGTCCATAAAACAACCCTCACCCCAGAGTCTATCAAGGCACTGCAGGAAGCAGCCGAACCGGTCCAGCGTAGATGACCGACAAGGTAGTACAGGATCTTGATGGAGAGACCTGAGTAGTAGCGCTCCACCAGTAGCCCTCCGCTACTGATGACTCTGGCTTTTACTGGACATGACATTGACAAAATGTCCAGTCAGAACCCCATAAGAGGCAAAGGCGGTTGGTGATTCTCCGTTCCCTCTCCTTAGTCGAGATGCGAATACCTCCCAGCTGCATGGCTCAGTCTCTGAGCCGTGGAGGAGATGGTCGAGATGCGGAGAGGGGAAACACCGTTAACGCGAACTCTCTTCCACGAGCTCGGTGACGAAGATCTACCCGTCGTTCTATGCGATGGCGAGTGCAATCAAAGAGTCCACGCTGGAAGGAACCTCCGGAGAGAGAATCTCATCCTTAACCTCAGCGTGGAGTCCCTCCAGAAAACGAGCGAGCAACCCGGCTCGTTCCAGTCACTGGATGCAGCAAGAGTGCGAAACTCTATAGAGTAATCCGTTATGGATCGATCACCTTGACATAGGGAAGAACCAGGCCCTGAAGCCTCCTTCCCAAAACTGAACGATCAAAAACCCGTATCATCTCCTCTTTAAAGTTCTGATAAAACGTTAAACACTCAGCCCTTGCCTCCCAGATAGCTGTGCCCACTCCCGAGCCCGAGCATAAGGAGTATATGACGTAAGCGATCCGAGCTCTCTCTCTTGGAGTATGTTTGGGCTGGAGAGAGAACACAATACACACTGGGTGAGAAAAGGAGCGACACTCAGTGGACTGCCCTGAGTAACATGGTGGGTTATTAACCCTAGGTTCCGGAGACTCGGAAGACCAGAAGTAGCTGGTGTGCACGAACGAAGACTCTGAAACTGTCCTGAGAGATCGGAGACTGAGCGGACAGGGTCTCAACGGCATACGAGCAGCAGACAATTCCTGCTCGTGTCTGCCGAGCATTGCTCCCTGGATCTCGACGGCAGTGTTGCGCAGAATCCGTAGTCGCTGGTCCATTCTTGGTCGGATTCTTCTGTTATGCTGTGAATGAGGACCCAAACAGCGACGTAATAGAAACAGTCTTTATTCCAGTATTAAACAAATAATGATTCTCCTGGATATTATTCAATGGTAATTCCAAAACAGGAAACTAAATCCTCTCGTCAATAGAGAGGAACGACTGGAGACGCCACCACAGACTGCAGGTCGCTTTAGGAAGGCACAGCGTAGCTGACATAGACACCTGCTCACACGCAGCATCTGAAAGAAGGCCAAAAACACACAGGGCGGAACAAGACCACAGAACAGCAAAACATCAACAAGAAATCCACAAGGACAGAAGCGAAAAACAGAGGAGAAATAGGGACTCTAATCAGAGGGCAAAATAGGGACAGGTGTGAAAGAGTAAATGAGTCTTAGAAATGAGAAACAGCTGGGAGCAGGAACGGAACGATAGAGAGAGAGAGCGAGAGAGGGAGAGAGGAAGGGGGAGAGAGAGGGATAGAAAGAGGGAAAGAACCTAATAAGACCAGCAGAGGGAAGCACAGGGACAAGACATGATGATCAAAGACAAAACATGACAGACTTTATCTTTCTTTCTCATGTAGATAAGAAAAAGAATAATTAAGAAACAATAACGCAACTTTTTTAGTCTGTCATTAAAGGGTCACCAAGTGATTTAATAAAATGTCATCTAATAGGACATTGTAATGGAACAATCAGTCTAGTAGGAGAGGATGATGATGGAACCATGTACCTTCTTCCCCTGGTTGTGATCCTGGGTGTTGTGACTGCTGTTCTACTGATAGTCATTCTCATCCTGGTCCTCAAGATCAGACSAGACGCAAACAGACACAACACAGGTAGGAGCCCATTTCATGATAATATGGGACCTTTGAACTATACCTTTAATGTGGATGTTTTTCCCATGATATACTGTACACAGATGATCAGAAGAGACAGTGTGTTCACCAGAATGGAATGATCTGTTAATCCATTCTCTCGTCTCTCTTTTATATCATATTCAGGACCTGATTCTCAATGACAACCACAAAATGATCAAGTAAATACTGCATGATTAAATACTGAAATATAAGCAGTTCAGAAATCGTGGAAATAACATATGTTGGTTATGTCATGATGTTTGCAAATCTACAGAACCAAGACACAGATACATTGAATTATGCCGCCCTGAATTTCACCTCCAAGAAGAGGAAGATGGAGAGGAGAAGAGAGAAGGAGCTGGACCCCCATGTAGTGTATGCTGCTACAAGATGACAAAGGATGGAAGAGGAGGATAATTAGTTGTCCAGATCTTTGAATATAAGTTTAAATCTTGCTATATTGTATCTGTGTAGTTATATTAAATGTATTGAAATGTGAATCAATCAGTCTCCGTAGTGTACCTTTGTTAGTTGTACCTTCTGCAAATGAGTTAGGCCACACAGCTCAGTGGTACAGGGTGTGGTTAGAGAGGAGGAGTTGGAAATCAAATCACATCAAATCAAATCCAATTTCATTGGTCACATACACATGGTTAGCAGATGTTATTGCGTGTGTAGCGAAATGCTTGTGCTTCTAGTTTCGACAGTGCAGTAATATCTAACAAGTAATCTAACAAWTCCACAACAACTACGGTACCTAATACACACAAATCTAAGTAAAGGGATGGAATAAGAATATATACATTTAAATATATGGACGACCGATGACCGAGCGGCATAGGCAAAATGCAATAGATGGTATAAAATACAATTAGATGAGTAATAAAAGTGACTAGTGATCCATTTATTAAAGTGGCCAATGATTTCAAGTCTGTATGTGGGCAGCAGCCTCTCTGTGTTAGTGATGGCTGTTTAACAGTCTGATAGAAGTTGTTTTTCAGTCTCTGTCCCAGCTTTGATGCATCTGTACTGACCTCGCCTTCTGAATGGTAGCGGGGTGAACAGGCAGAAGCTCGGGTGGTTGTTGTCCTTGATGATCTTTTTGGCCTTCCTGTGACATTGGGTGCTGTAGGTGTCCTGGAGGGCGGGTAGTTTGCCCCCGGTGATGCGTTGTGCAGACCGCACCACCCTTTGGACAGCCCTGCAGTTGTGGGTGGTGCAGTTGACGTACCAGGCGGTGATACAGCCCGTCAGGATGCTCTCTTCACCACACTGTGTGGGTGGACCATTTCAGTTTGTCCGTGATGTGTACGCAGAGGAACTTACCACCTTCTCCACTGCTGTCCCGTCGATATGGAGAGGGGGGTGCTCCCTCTGCTGTTTCCTGAAGTCCACGATCATCTTCTTTGTTTTGTTGATGTTGAGTGAGAGGTTGTTTTCCTGACACAACACTCCCAGAGCCCTCACCTCCTCCCTGTAGGCTGTCTCGTCGTTGTTGGTAATTAAGCCCACTACTGTGTGTTGTCTGCAAACTTGATGATTGAGATGGAGGGGTGCATGGCCATGCAGTCATGGGTGAACAGGGAGTACAGGAGGGGGCTGAGCACGCACACTTGTGGGAACCAGTGTTGAGGATCAGCAAAGTGGAGATGTTGTTTCCTACGTTCACCACCTGGGGGCGGCCCGTCAGGAATCCAGGACCCAATTGCACAGGACGGGGTTGAGACACAGGGAAGTAACAACTGTTTAATGGCTGCAGAGGAGTAGTTGCCTCTGTAACCGATGTGAAATGGCTAGCTATTTAGCGGGGTGCTCGCCAATAGCGTTTCAATCGGTGACATCACTTGCTCTGAGACCTTGAAGTAGTTGTTCCCGGGATAACGGGTAACGATGCTTCGAGGGTGACTGTTGTCTGTGTGCAGAGGGTCCCTGGTTCGAGCCCAGGTAGGGGCGAGGAGAGAGACAGAAACTATACTGTTACATTGGTGCCGTGACCCGGATCACTGGTTGCTGCGGAAAAGGAGTAGGTCAAAAGGGGGGTGAGTGTAACCGATGTGAAATGGCTAGCTAGTTAGCGGGGTGCACGCTAATAGCGTTTCAATCGGTGATGTCACTCGCTCTGAGACCTTGATGTAGTTGTTCCCCTTGCTCTGCAAGGCCTGCGGCTTTTGTGGCGCGATGGGTAACGATGCTTCGAGGGTTACTGTTGTCTGCAGAGGGTCCCTGGTTCGAGCCCAGGTAGGGGCTAACTTAGATCTCTGTTGCGTGTGTTAGTGATTTGGTAATGTTTTTATAGGGTGACCCTGAGGGACAAAGTACCCAACAGTAGACAATTGCATTATACTGATCACTTCTAAAGACAAATAAAGAGTGAAACCAAAATTGCCTTTGTCATGATGTTATTCCACCCTTAGTATTTCCTGTCTTGGCTTTGCACTAATCACAGCCCCCTATTCTGAGAAGCACCTTATAAGGAGAATATGATTGGGGTCTGAAGTAGAGGAGTGGCCGGTGAGGGTATGCATCACTTCCTGTGGTGTGAGTGACAGGAAGGAGCAGCTCAGTGTAGAGTGAGACCTGCTGAGGTGAACATCACTGGGTCTCTCATAAACTAACACTGGGGGATGAAATGTCCCTTATATTCTCTCTCTCTCTCTCTCTCTCTCTCTCTCTCTCTCTCTCTCTCTCTCTCTCTCTCTCTCTCTCTCTCTCTCTCTCTCTCTCTCTCTCTCTCTCTCTCTCTCTCTCTCTCTCTCTCTCTCTCTCTCTCTCTCTCTCTCTCTCTCTCTCTCTCTCTCTCTCTCTCTCTCTCTCTCTGTGGTTTTCAGCCAGATGTCTCAGAACTCTTAGCTATCTCATACTCTAGGCTATACTACTTGCTCTTCAAGTTGACCATTGTAACAATATTAAACCAAGTCTTTTGATGAGGCATCTTATCTATACAGAGTCGACTGAAATCTGTGAAAAAACACAATAAGCTATTTATTAGGTAATTTCACCTCGAGCTGTAGCTCTTAGTCAAACACAACACAGTTTTAACTGTGAAGTATTATCATCACCTATAGGCCTAGAGGAATCTGCCTCCTCAATAGCAAAATCATGGGAAGGGATTATATCCATTCAATCCAATTGAATGTCCTGAATTAGAGATTGTTTTCCATTGATGTTTTTTAGTGAGGTGAAGTTCACAACTATGATTGRGGTGACGTAGACAACAGTATCTGTAGTGATAAAGAATAAGGGATWCCAAACTTGAATGATTATACCTAAATTTGTCCTAAATATTTAAGGATAAGAATATACCTATAATAAAATCTGTGTGTGTCTGATTCAGTCCAGCCAGGAGACTCTGTGACTCTTGACAATGTGAAGAAGATTGTCCTTCTTGAATAAGGCGTCAACAAAAATGATGCGTCCAGTTCGACCAATCACCTGTAACTCCATTGTTGAAGTGTTGTCTACATAGGTGGACTTTTTCCACTCAAGACAAGTTGTGAGGAGGATGACACCCTCAAAGAGGATCACACTGTGTCTGATATTTCCACTTCTTGTAGAGATGGGTAAGTCCAACTTTTATATTTCTCTGCTTATGAGATGTCTGCCCTTGATTTGGATGCTTGGGATATCACATGTAATACTTTACAGACACTTTGAATATTCTAAATTGTATTTGGGGTATGTAACAGCAAATATACTGTATTGTTCATGTTTCTTAATAGATGTAGTAGCTGGTACTGAATCCTCATCCATACTTCAGGACAGTGGTCTCATATCAGCCAACGTTGGAGACACAGTGATTGTGCACTGCTTCTATAAAGGCCACATGGACATGTATTTCTCCTGGTACAAGCAACCCTTGGGAGAAAAGCTTCAACTCTTCTCAACTGTCTATAAGTTCGACAGGAACGCAACATTTTACCATGAGTTTAAGGATAACCCTCGATTCTCAGTGGAAAACGGACAAGACAAGAATCACCTAAGGATCTCAGACATGCAGCTCTCTGATTCAAGCACATACTACTGTGGAAGCGCTTATGGCAACAAGGTGGAGTTCGGAGAAGGAGTCATTCTCATAGTAAAAGGTACATTTTAGAATAACTTAATTTACATATATGCAGTGTAAATATGAGGTATTATCTTAATCAGATTAGAGGTTGAGTTTGAATACTTTCTACAGTAATTTTCTAGAGATTCAATGGGTTTATTGAACTTCTTGTCAGGTTCAGGGTCCAGAAACATGACGGTGCTCCAGCAGCCTGTGTTTGAGTCAGTCCAGCCAGGAGACTCTGTGACTCTGAACTGTACAATACACACTGAGACCTGTGTAGGAGATCACAGTGTGTATTGGTTCAGACATGGCTCAGGAGAATCCCTTCCAGGAATCCTTTACTCGCATGTAGACAGGAATGATCAGTGTGAGAAGAGCCTTGAGGCTGGGTCTCCTACACAGAGCTGTGTCTACAACCTCCCCAAGAGGAACCTCAGCCTCTCTGATGCTGGGACTTACTACTGTGCTGTGGCCTCATGTGGGGAGATACTGTTTGGAAATGGGACCAAGCTGGACATTCAAGGTAAATTCCATTTAATCTGTAAATATCCCCAACAATACAGTTTATTCGTGCAAGCAGCCTACCTCCAAATGATCCCATACATTTATCTCAACAAGCTATACAATATCACCATTAGCTTTTAATTCCATATTTTACTGTTTGATGATGATACAATATGAATTCACTGATACCCTTTCCACAGTTCCAGAACATGATTCTCCATTTGATATGAATCCTACTGTTCTGTTGTTGGTCGTCTCCAACATTGTTCTGGGGATAGTGACCCTTCTACTTGTCTGGGCGCTGTGCAAGACTCAGAACAGAGATAGCAGAGGTATTACTTTATATCTAATGTATCCAATGTATGTAATGTTATAGCTGATGTATCTAAAGTTTCATGCATCCCTATGCAATGTACATTCTGTAAATATCAGTTAAATGCCAACGCATAGGCACTGTTAATTAACTACATGAGTTTAAAAGAGATAGATTGTCATATAAAATAATAGCTGGCCTTCTTCTATTTCAATCTCTATGAAGGGAGGACTGATGCCCCAACGTCCCAGGGCAATCAGGTACATTTTACAACATTTATAAATATAGTATATTTTCAGTTTTTTCAAGAAACTGCCATTTAACTTTCTTTACAGCTAGTATTCAGCTTATTTGTGCTTTTTATGTTATTAAGCTGTCACATCTGCTCCTGCAACGCCCACTACTGCTCATCCTGTGTCTCCTTGACCTGCCGCCACTCCCCCAGTACTCTCTCCCTCTCCCTCTCTCTCTCTCTCTCTCTCTGTGGGATTGTGTGGGCGGAGACAGGTGTGCTGGAGTCAGAGCAGATCCCCACCAGCTGCAACCTGTTCCATAATCAAGATCTCTGCAAATACGCAGCCCTGCAGCCCTGACACTTCCACACTGCCAGATTGTAATCTCTGCTCATTCTGCCCGCTCTGACTCTGGTCCCTGTCTCCTTTCCCACGTCTCGTCATCCTGCTTCTCTGTCCTGGCCTGGGTTCCCCACTCTACTACTCCCTTGGATTCCACCCCAGACCTGCTTACCCTGTCCCAACCCCTCTCGCTCCAGCCTCAGCCTCCGCACCTGGTTTCAGAACCCGCCTGAGTTTCCCCTGASCTGCACTCTATCTCCCCCCTGTGTTTCAATAAATGCCTTGGTTACTTCATCCCCGTCTCCTCATCTGAGTCTGCTCTTGGTTTCCCCTGTTCCACTCCGCGTAACATAAGCTTTCTTGGAAGTAATAGGTCACTGTACTAGATGTAGCCTACTTATCTTTGTGATCATTGAACTTCACTGTTCCACTGACTGTCAGGTCGTTGTAGTGGGTGTACAGTCTGAACAGTCATGTCTTTTGTAGAGTGTTTTCTTCCACAGGAGAATAGAAACATTATATAGTAGATCATGCTGTCATCATAATGGTTTTCCTCCTGGCTCCACCCCCCTCAGAATCAAGACAGTGACGTGTTGAACTATGCAGCTGTCAGTTTCACCCCCAAGAAGAAGTCCTCCTCTAGAAGAGCAAGAGAGAAGACCAGTAGAGAGGATGCAGTGTACTCTGATGTCAGATACCTTCAGCAGCAGTGAAAGATATCACCACTGTCACAAAGACTACAAGAAGCAACATTTTACTATTTAGTAACTTAAATGACTTTGTAGTTCACAATTCAACAAAGAAAATGTAACTTTAACATTGTCTTTATGTTAGATTTACATAATGATCCTGTCCATCCTTACATAGCCATAACATTTCACAGCTTGTAAGAAATCTTCTGATAGAGAATCCCATTTTTGCGGTATGACTGTGTGTTTTTAACATAATAAACCATTCATTTATACACTCCGTACAGCTCTATTCTCTGTCTACAGAACATCTCTGCCACCACATATACCGTAATTGCTGGACTATTAAGCGCACCTGAATATAAGCCGTACCCACTGAATTTTTTACAAATATGTATTTTGTACATAAATAAACCGCACATGTCTATAAGCCACAAGTGCCTACCGGTACATTGAAACAAATGAACTTTACACAGCCTTTAAACGAAACACGGCTTGTAACAAAAATAAATAGGCTTTTAAACGAAACATGGCTTGTAACAAAAATAAATAGGCTTTAACGAAACACGGCTTGTAACAAAAATAAAAAATAAATAGCAGTAAACAGTAGCCTACCAAGAAAGTCAAACTTKATTGCGGTGGCGATTGTTTTGGCTTTCAGTCGGATCTGCACAGTTCCAACATCTTATCATCGACTCATTAAGGCCAAGCTCCCGTGCAGCAGCTCTAATTCCTTTTCCAACAGCCAGATCGATCGCCTTCAACTTGAAAGCTGCATCATATGCATTTCTCCGTGTCTTTGCCATGATGAGGGTGACAAAATGACTACCGTAATCAGAATGATGGCAAGTTTGAGCGCGCTCGATTTACGTCACATTATGTGACGGTGCTCAGTTTTTTGGCGGCATGAATCTTGTGAAAAAATAAAAAATAACATAAATTAGCCGCGTCATTGTATAAACCGCGAGGTTCATAGCGTGGGAAAAAAGTAGCGGCTTATAGTCCGGAAATTACGGTACAAACATACAATATGATTAAAAGTAATAGCAGTTTAGCTGAATATGTGTCAGGCTCCATCACACCATTAGAAATGGAGGAACACCAACACACATCTATTTCTTATCACAGAAGAGGTGCTTTTTTATTTAACTGTTATTTAACCAAGTTTAGAGTTGCTGAGATACAAAACATTTTTCAGGAGAGACCATGAGAATCTCTCTGACTCCACATACCGCACATAGATATACACTTTGCATTGTAAGAAGTGCAGTGCCGTTTTACACACAAACCAGGTGGTAGGGGTGCGTGGGTAAAATCACTGGAGCCATATTACAACCTACAGTATGTGTTGTGATACTTGCATTGTTTTCTCTATAACCTGTAAATTCATATGCCTTGAGACCGTGATATACAAGCCTAAAGGCCGAGACAATKGGAAAACACATTGGCAGTATAAATTCACATTTTKMGGACAACTAAACTACTATTGATTTAGAACCACAGAGAGTTATCGCAAGTCACAACGAAAACAGGAACTGCCTCCACTATTCCAGCCCCATTTCAACTTCAACATTTCATCCCCCAAGCCATAAGACTCCTGAACAGGTAATCAAATGGCTACCCGGACTATTTGCATTGTGTGCCCCCCCCCCCAACCCCTCTTTTACGCTGATATTACTCTCTGTTTATCATATATACTACTTCAATTGGGCTGACCAACCAGTGCTCCCGCACATTGGCTAACTGGGATATCTGCATTGTGTCCTGATAATTGTGTCCTGATAATGTCTTCTACCTTAACTCAACTTATTGACTTGGCTTTACTGTAACTCTCATGCAAATTGTGAATTGATTGATTTATGTCTACATCAATTAGCCAAACATGAGCCCMTTARKTCTGGTGGATTTACAGCATGAGCAAATATTTCCCTCTCCAACTATGTACTCTGGCTTGTGTGTTCTAGATGGTACCATGCATCCCARTGTATCTCAGTCTAAGCTGACAGATTAGATGCCCTTATGGGGATCTGAGACTCTGGAGTGCTTCTCCATTGTAGACTCAGTGAAATCCTGGATATGGCTGAAACACACACCGGGACATGGACTTGTACCCATGTGACAACCTACAATGAAAAAGTCAGATTCCAGGGAGATTTAGCAACTACGTCTCATTTTGAGCTGCATAGGATGATTTGAGTTTTAATTTGACCCTTTGGAATGTTGCCCATACTGATGTTGGATCGTATCATTGTGGAATATTCTGGTATAATGAATAATATTTTGGAGAAACAAAGTTTCTGAATGTCAAAATGTTGTGTGGTTCTCTTTAGCCAATGAATCATCAACTCAAGTGAACGGAACCATTCTGGATATTGAGGGTAAGACCTTGTAAGAGCTGATTATAATTTCTTTAATTTTTACAAATTCTTTCAAGTATGTCCTCCTCACACGGGGCACGAAATGTAGGTACAGTTATTAGAAATTATATGTGTTTTTTGGGGGGTTGTCACGTTCCTGACCTGTTTTCTGTTAGTTTTGTATGTGTTAGTTGGTCAGGACGTGAGTTTGGGTGGGTAGTCTATGTTTTCTGTTTCTATGTTGGTTAATGGGTACCTAATATGGTTCTCAATTAGAGGCAGGTGGTTTTCATCTCCTCTGATTGAGAATCATATTAAGGTAGGTAGTTTCACAGTGTTTGTTTGTGGGTGGTTGTCTCCTGTGTCTGTGTCTATGTTGCACCATACGGGACTGTTTCGTTCGTTCGTCATTTTGTGTAGTCATTTTCCTGTTCGTGAGTTCTTCGTGTTTCATGTAAGTTCGTCYTCCAGGTCTGTCTACTGCGTTTGTTGTTTTGTTAGTTTATAGTGAAGTTCGTGTTTTTGTCTTTTCTTTAATTAAATCATGTCAACTCAAGAAGCTGCATTTTGGTTCAATCCCTGCTCCTCCTCTTCGGAGGAGGAGGAACGCCGTTACAGGGGTCAGCAACCTTGAAACGCTTGGAGTCAGGAAGCAGGCGCAGAAGGTGAGTTCAATGGTATGAAAAGGCAGATAAAGTGATAAGCGTACTGAACATGAACAAAACCAATACTGCCTGATGACTGAGGCTACTGAGGGCTAAATAAAGGGAGCGTAATCAAGGTGATGATGTGGTCAAGGTCTGCGTAACGATGGGGAGCAGGTGTGCGTAATGATGATGGTTAAAGGTTAGAATTAGGCTAGGTCTGGGGTTAAGCGTTAAGGCTGGTGGATAGTTCATTTGAACATGTATAATCCATCTGTAGGGTGAAGTCATCTACGACTCCCACCAAACTGAAACACATGTCAGCTGTTCCCAAACCTTTTTGGCCTACGACCCCATTTTGATATTCAACATCTTTCGAGACCCACCATGTAAAAAAGTGATGCAATCAACTGCCAATGTTTATTTTTTAATTGTTGACAGTCCAGTACAAATCAGTTTGACAGTATGCCAGACAAATCAGTTTGAACAGTATCTTACAGTATTTCAATCTGAAGGAAGTATGTTTGAATACTGAAAGCATCAGAAAATGTATTGAAGTACTCATGAAGATCATCAGAATAAAGAAATATCATAGAATGTTGCTGAATGTTTCCCACCTAATCTTATTTAGTGCCTGGTCTTGTCCACTCTGTTCTAATAGAGTTACTGGTGCTTGTGGGCATCTGTAGAGTGAAACAGAAAGATCTTCTTTCAAGGATAGGGTCATAAATATGGTGTCACATTTGTAGGAAGAAAACAGAACGCTTCTGAATATATTACAACCGACATAACCCCGGTTCTATGAACCAAGAGCGATTTAGTCCATTTTATTTCAGCTTTTTTCTCAAGACCACATTTTTATATCAGGGGACAGACACTACATGGGGTCACAACTTCTAGTTTGGGAAAGGCTGACCTATATGAACCCAACCGAACCCAAACACCTGTTTCCATTTTGATTCAACACAAATATGTTACATATTTGATCTTACACTCCACATAAAATGTCTGTGTCAATTCTGCTTCCTGTAAATAGACATTGTGGTCCAAACCCAACTACCACGCCCCCAACCAATGAAATCCCTTTTGATCTCACTGTGATCTCAGCGTGAATAAAGAGGTGTTCTCTGATTCACAACCAGACAGAMCAGAATAGATTTACACACAGAATGGCGAGAACCTTCCTACCAGCTCTACTGCTCTATGGATTGAGTAAGTAAGCTACTGTTAAATCTAACATGGAGACAGAGTAAGATTTCCTGCATCCATCAAGTATAACCACAATGTTCAGTGCAGCACTTCTTCCTGATTTCTGACATGTAAATGTGATATCAATGATTATAATCATTAATGTAGGACTTTGTTCTCTGTGTTTCAGGTTTGGTCTCTGTGTTGGTTTCTCTGTCTCAGACTATGGAGGTCCGTACTGGGGATACCATCACCTTGCAGTGCTCCAATGTTACAACGGCTGTGGGACACACAGCATGGTTCAAGCAAGTCAACGGATCAGTGCCTGTGTGTATCTCGTCTATGTACAGCTTTAATTCAACACCTGTTCTCCACAATGGTTTTCAAAGGAGCCATATTGAAATGTTCAGCAACAAGACAACTTTTTTTCTCAAAATCACAAAAGTGGAAATAGCTGACTGTGGCCTGTATTTCTGTGGATTGTATCCACATAGCCACATGTTGTTTGTCAATGCAACAGTTCTAAAAATTCAAGGTAAGTGTTCAGCTTTTTATCTGGCTTTTGATACATTTGAAAATGTTTATAGAGCCTTGCTAGGAGTTATTCATGAAACAAGGCAAACCATCGCCGGACATCTTTTTAAATATTATAATTTTGAGAAAAAAATACTACTTTATTTTTACTAATCTCAATGTTATAGGGCACAACAGAGGTGAGGAAATACCAGAGTCACCTAAAGACTCTGACAAAATGTTTAGGTCTGTCATTAAAGGACCACCAATCATCTAAAGAGAGTGGTATTTATCTTTCTTTCTCATGTAGATAAGAAAAAGAATAATTAAGAAACAATAACGCAACTGTTTTAGTCTGTCATTAAAGGGTCACCAAGTGATTTAATAAAAATGTCACCTAATAGGACAATTGTACTTGAGAACGATCTCAGTCGACGTAGGAGGAGTATGATGATGGACCATGTACCTTCTTCCCCTGGTGTGATCCTGGGTGTTTGTGACTGCTGTTCTACTGATAGTCATCTCTCATTCTCCTGGTCCTCAGATCAGACGAGACGCAAACAGACACAACACAGTAGGAGCCCATTTTCATGATAATATGGATCTTGGAACTCATACCTTTAATTTATATGTTTTTCCCATGATATACTGTACACTGATGATCAGAAGAGTCAGTCTGTTCACTAGAATGGAAATGATCTGTTAATCCATTCTTTCGTCTCTCTTTTATATCATATTGAAAATGATTCAGGTAAATACTGCCATGATTAAAATACTGAAATATAAGCAGTTCAGAATCGTGGAAATAACATATGTTGGTTATGTCATGATGTTTGCAAATCTACAGAACCAAGACACAGATACATTGAATTATGCCGCCCTGAAATTTCACCTCCAAGATGAGGAGATGGAGAGGAGAATAGAGAAAGAGCTGGACCCCATTGTATGTCAATGCTGCTACAAGATGCAAAAAGGATAAAAAGAGCAGAGATAAAATAGTTGTCCAGTCTTTGAATATAAGTAAATCTTGGCTATATTGTATCTTTGTAGTTATAATTAAATGATATTGAAAAATGTGAATCAATCAGTCTCCGTGAGTGTATCTTTGTTAGTTGCTATCCTCAGTTTGTACTTCTGCAAGATAGAGTTAGGCCACACAGCTCAGTGGTACAGGGTGTGGTTAGAGAGTTGGAATATCAATCACATCAAATCCAATTCATCATGGTCAATACACATGGTTAGCGAGATGTTATTGCGTGTTGTAGCGAAATGCATGTGCTTCTAGTTTCGACAGTGCAGTAATATCTAACAAGTAATCTAACAAATCCACAACAACTACGGTACCTAATACACACAAATCTAAGTAAAGGGATGGAATAAGAATAATATACATTCTTAAATATATGGACGAGCGATGACCGTGCGGCATAGGCAAAATGCAATAGATGGTATAAAATACAATTAGATGAGTAATGCAAGTGACTAGTGATCAATGATTTCAAGTCTATGTAGGCAGCAGCCTCTCTGTGTTAGTGATGGCTGTTTAACAGTCTGATAGAAGCTGTCCCAGCTTTGTTATGCATCTGTACTGACCTCGCCTTCTGAATGGTAGCGGTGGTGAACAGGCAGAAGCTCGGGTGGTTGTTGTCCTTGATTGCTTTTTTGGCCTTCCTGTGACAGTTTGGGTGCTGTTAGGTGTCCTGGAGGGCGGGTATGTTATGTTCTGCCCCCGGTGAAAGCGTTAGCAGACCGCACCACCCTTGGCAGCCCTGCAGTTGTGGGTGGTGCAGTTGCCGTACCAGGCGGTGATACAGCCCGTCAGGATGCTCTCTTCCCACACTGTGTGGGTGGACCATTTCAGTTTGTCCGTGATGTGTACGCAGAGGAACTTACCACCTTCTCCACTGCTGTCCCGTCGATATGGAGAGGGGGGTGCTCCTTCTGCTGTTTCGAGTGAGAGGTTGTTTTCCTGACACAACATCCCAGAGCCCTCACCCTCTCCCTGTAGGCTGTCTTGGCGTTGTATAAGGTAATTAAGCCCACTACTGTTGTGTCGTCTGCAAACTTGATGATTGAGATGGAGGTGTGCATGGCCACACAGTCATGGGTGAACAGGGAGTACAGGAGGGGGCTGAGCACGCACACTTGTGGGAACCAGTGTTGAGGATCAGCAAAGTGGAGATGTTGTTTCCTACGTTCACCACCTGGGGGCGGCCCGTCAGGAAGTCCAGGACCCAATTGCAGAGGACTGGGTTGAGACACAGGGAAGTAACAACTGTTTAATGGCTGCAGAGGAGTAGTTGCCTCTGTAACCGATGTGAAATGGCTAGCTATTTAGCGGGTTGCGCGCCAATAGCGTTTCAATCGGTGACATCACTTGCTCTGAGACCTTGAAGTAGTTGTTCCCGGGGTAACGGGTAACGATGCTTCGAGGGTGACTGTTGTCTGTGTGCAGAGGGTCCCTGGTTCAAGCCCAGGTAGGCGTGAGGAGAGAGACAGAAGCTATACTGTTACATTGGTGCCATGACCCGGATCACTGGTTGCTGCGGAAAAGGAGGAGGTCAAAAGGGGGGTGAGTGTAACCGGTGTGAAATGGCTAGCTAGTTAGTGAGGTGCACGCTAATAGTGTTTCAATCGGTGATGTCACTCACTCTGAGACCTTGATGTAGTTTTTCCGCTTTCTTTGCAAGGCCTGCGGCTTTTGTGGCGCGATGGGTAACGATGCTTCGAGGGTGACTGTTGTCTGCAGAGGGTCCCTGGTTCGAGCCCAGATAGGGGCTAACTTAGATCTCTGTTGTGTGTGTTGGTGATTTGGTAATTTTTTTATAGGGTGACCCTGAGGGACAAAGTACCCAACAGTAGACTATTGCATTATACTGATCACTTCTAAAGACAAATAAAGAGTTAAACCAAAATTGCCTTTGTCATGATGTTATTCTTCCCTTAGTATTTCCTGTCTTGGCTTTGCACTAATCACAGCCCCCTATTCCGAGAAGCACCTTATAAGGAGAATATGATTGGGGTCTGAGGTAGAGGGGCCGGTGAGTGTACGCATCACTTCCTGTGGTGTGAGTGACAGGAAGGAGCTGCTCAGTGTAGAGTGAGACCTGCTGAGGTGAACATCACTGGGTCTCTCATAGACTAATACCGGGGGATGAAATGTCTCTCTCTCTCGCTCACCAGATTTACAGTCCACCTGTCAACAGATTGTGGGGATGGTGATGCATTTAATCGTTGATTGGGGGGGGGGGTTAGTGCACACACTCTTTCACACCTCTCTCTCTTTTTCTGTTCATCTGGAACGTTAACAAACAGTTATATGTGCTAAGTATGTCAAGAATACAAACCACAAGATAAAAGCATTTTTCAAACCCTAAACTGTGCAGGGTTTCACAAACTATGGGTCCTGAGTTATGAGAATACATCTATAATCACACACTATTTATTCTTATTTAGGGTCGTTGGAGGTCGAATTTGGATCATGAGAGGACAGTCAATTTTTTTATTTGGGTCTCGAGTTGAAAACGTTTAAGAACCATACAGCAGTCAACAAGAGGACAAAGTGCAAAGTGCAAAAAATACTTCTTCATCTCAATAGTTTTGTCAACTCTTCCTGTATGAAAAAAAGTTATTAGTATCAAACAAAGGTTTGAAATTAAACCAACAAAAAAATATATTATTCAATGCTATTGCTGTTATAACTAATATTAGTATTTAATGTTGATGATAAAACCCAAGAGCCAGAAAGGAAGCTTTTATGCAGTGGTGGGTAAATTTACATTATGGATTACTTTAACCTTTGGGCTGGGTTGGGGTCGGTAGTATCAACAGCACTAGAGATCGTTCACTGTTTCCTGTACAAACATCAAAAGAGAAATCATTTCAGTAAATATTTAATTTCTCTCAAAAAATAAGCAGTCGTATCAAGCCGATATTTGATGGCCTTGATCCAGTAACTCAGACTTGCTTTATAATGTCTTCTTAAAGTAATTCCCAGGATGCTCAAACTATGGTGAGCCAGACGACACACTTCTAAGATTGTAGATAGACTTGTTCCTTCTCGTGTGTTCTGTGCATACTGTATGTCTGTTTGAATGTGTGCAGATGGCTTCTGCAGACACAACCTGCTGATGAATACTAATCCCACCCATGCATGCACCCACACAGCGACATGTTTACAGGTACCTGCACACTGGTCTGCTGTGAGCACAAAACGAGTCCGTCTCTACGCTTTGGACAGGCCTGCTGGCCTTTTACATACCCTGTGTCTCTATGTGGTTTTCAGCAGGATGTCTATGTGGTGTCACTCTGTTTTCTCTCAATCTTTCAATGTTGTTCACAACCATGACAATAAGCATCACAGTCCACTTATATACTGTATGCCATGTAGCCTGTATCTTGTCACTTACAAGATCATAGGTTTAATTCATTCGAACTACAATCATTTGTTTACAGAGATTAAAGTAGAAATTGTATTAATGTATACTAGGCTACAGCGAAAAAGCCTACACACCGAGGTACACCCCTACTAAACGCTCAACTAGTATCCTACACATGAGTTAGTACATGAATGACAGGGATAACACTGACTTTCATTCTGTAGGTGTTTCACCCACATACCCTCACAATAATGCTCCACCCCTGTTCACCCTACAAATCAGGAATTGTCCCATGTATAACAGTCCCCCTACAGGTCATCAGGAGTACTGCCTGTAACTGTTGCATGGGGTGGGGCTAAATCTAAGTCACACAAGAGGAAACAGGTACATGCGTGTGTAATATATGCTTGAAAATGTACTGCATACTTACCAGATAACATTATACTTTTCACCCAATTAAATTAAGGATATTTCCCCTACAGGTCATCAGGAGTACTGCCTGTAACTGTTCATGGGGTGGGGCTAAATCTAATCTAAGCACACAACTGAGTTTGACAAACAAGAGGATACTGGTAGCATGTATGTGTAA
>NC_036840.1:25818593-25825303 GCF_002910315.2 Salvelinus sp. IW2-2015 | reverse complement strand
AGGATATCATGATATTCTCTTTAAAACACTGCCTCAGTATTGAACATCTTTGATTCAGCTGGTGCCTAAATAGCAAACTAACAATGTATAAAACAAAAAATACATCCTCTGGACACCACAAAGTGTGTATGCTTCACCCACCCTCTCCAAAATCCTACACAGTAAGCATTGGTTCACTTTGCATGGATGGATTCTATGAGTGATTTTCAGTTACGAAGACGCATGGTTGGCTGAATAAGGTGTTAACAAAAAATGACACGTCCAGTTTGACCAATCACCAATAACCCCATAGTTGAGGTGTCGTCTACATGGGTGGACTTAAGTAATGGATCATGTTTCTGTGTGTATTCTAGCTGCTGCACAATCCTCCGGCAAGTCATCTTGTTACAGCCAATGTAGGAGAGACAGATACTTTGCACGGCTTCTATAAAGGCAACATGGCACTGTACTTTTATGTAGTACCAGCAAACATTGGGTGACAATCTTCAAATCTTATCAGTCTTTTAGAAGTATAACAAAGAATGCAACATTTTACCAGGGATTTAAGGGTAAACACTGCCTTCTCAGTGCAAAGCGGTGAAGGAATCAATCACTTAAAGATCTGACATGCAGCTCTCTGATTCAGCCTCATATTACTGTGGGAACTCTTATGCCAACCAGGTGGAGTTTGGAGCAGGACTCATTCTCACTGTGAAAGGTACAACATCTGAATATACAAAGAAAGGAAATAGTAACTAATGTTCTGCAACTACAATCTTTAGTTTTTTTCGACTTTATGTTTTGGGATACAATTGCATAATTATGCTGTATTTGCATGATCAGATATGACTGTGTATGATTTCAACAATGTTAACTTGGGACACAACATTGGGAACATTATTTACTGACTTATAAATCCTCTGTCAGGTTCAGGTGTCAAGAAACATGACTGTGCTCCAGCAGCCTGTGTCTGAGTTAGTGCCAGCCAGGGACTCTGCGAGCTCTGAACTGTACAATACACACTCAGACCTGTGTAGGGAGAACACAGTAGTGCTTATAGGTTCAGACATGGCCCAGGAGATCCCGTCAGGAATCATTTACACATGGAGACAGGAGTGATCAGTGTGAGAAGAGCCCTGAGGCTGCGTTTCCTACACAGAGCTGTGTCTACAACCTCCCAAGAGGAACTCAGCCTCTCTGATGCTGGGAGCTTATATCGTGGCTGTGGCTCATGTGGGGAGATACTGTTTGGACGGGACCAAGCTGGATGTTGAACGTGGTGATCCAAGATGAGAATCTTGGTCTTCTCGTCATCGTATAAACTGGAGTTATCCTCTGCTGTCTGACCATCATTTATCTACGGCACCAGGAAATCATTCCAATCTAAGACAAATGTCGATGGATTACTTTTTGCAGTAAATGTTGAGAAATATCATCACTATGTCTTGAAAATGAGTATTAATTGAGATTGCTGGTATTTTCATATTGCCTTTTATTAATTAATGGTCTGTGACCTTGTTTAAAAATTTGTATGTCAGTTGAAATTCCTGTATTAGTGCTGTTTCTTTTAAGCATGAATAAATATCATTTAAAACAACTGATACTGAATTAAAATATGACTTGTTCCTTCTCGTTTGTGTTCTGTACATAAGTATTGTCTGTATGAATGTGTGCAGAGGGCTTCTGCAGACCCAACCTACTGATAAATCTAATGCCATCCCATTCATGCACCCACACAGCGAGATGTTCACAGGTACCTGCACTCTGTGGTCTGCTGTGAGCCAAACAAGTCCGTCTCTACGCTTTGGACAGGCCTGCTGGCCTTTTCACACCCTGTGTCTCTTATGTGGTTTTCAGCAGGATGTCTATGTGGTGTCACTCTGTTTTCTCTCAATCTTTCAATGTTGTTCACAACCAGTGACAATTCACACAGTCCATTTATATACTGTATGCCATGTAGCCTGTATCGTCCCTTACAAATATCATTAGGTTAATTCATTAACTACATCATTTGTTTACAGAGTTTAAAGTAGAAATTGTATTAATGTATATTAGGCTAGCGCAGGAAAGCCTACACACGAGGTACACCCCTACTAAACGCTCAACTAGTATGCCTAACACTTGAGTGATTAGTACATGAATGACAGGGATAACTGACTTTCATTCTGTAGGTGTTTCACCCACATACCTCACAATAATGCTCCTCCCCTGTTCACCCTACATATCAGGAATGTTATATGTATAACAGTCCCCCTACAGGTCATCAGGAGTACTGCCTGTAACTGTTGCATGGGGTGGGGCTAAATCTATCTAAGCACACAAGAGGAACAAGGATACTGGTAGCATGTATGTGTAATTATGCTTGAAAATGTACTGCATACTTACCAGATACATTATACTTTTCACCCAATTAAATTAAGGATATTCATATATCTCTTTAAACACTGCCTCAGTATTGGGACATCTTTGATTCAGCCTGTGCCAATAATCAACTATACAATGTTTAGAAAATAGAATTATCATCTAGAGCACACAAAGTGTGTATGCTTCACCCCACTCTCGTCCAAAATCCTACACAGTAAGCATTGGTTCACTTTGCATGGATTCTATGAGTGATTTTCAGTTACGAAGACATGGTTGGCTGAAAAAGGTGTTAAACAAAATGAACGTCCAGTTGTGACCAATCACTTAACCCCATAGTTGAAGTGTCGTCTACATGGGTGGACTTTTTCCACTCACGACAACACAGGTTGTGGAAGAGGAAACTTCAACGATGATGTCACTGTGTCTGATACTTGGCACTTCTTGTAGCGATGGGTAAGTCAACTTTGATATTTCTCTGCTTAATTAAGGGATGTAGACTCAGGTACTTTAAAGATGCAATTCAATATACGTATGTATGTATATGTGTTTTTTGATTGTATTAAAGGACGTTTAAGTAACGGGTCATGGTCTCTGTGTGTATTCTAGCTGCTGCACAATCCTCAGAAATTCATCTTGTTACAGGCAATGTTGGAGAACAGTGAGCTTTGCACTGCTTCTACATAAAGGCAACCTGGCATTTATTTATGTGGTACAAGCAAACTTGGGTGACAAATCTTCAAGATCTTATCAGTCTTTGTACAAGTATACAAGAATGCAACATTTCACCATGAATTAGGGTAACACTCCGCTCTCATAGTGCAAGCGGTGAAGGAATTAATCACTTAAAGATCTCAGACATGCATCTCTCTGATTCAGCCACATATTATGTGGGAGCTCTTATGCCAACAGGTGGAGTTTGGAGGCAGGATTCATTCTCATTGTGAAAGGTACAACAATCTGAATATACAAAGAAAGGAAATAGTAACTATGTTCGCAACTCATCTTTAGTTTTTTTTCACTTTATGTTTTGGATACATATGGCATAATTATGTTGTATTTGCATTATCAGATATGACTGTGTCTGATTTCAACAATGTTAACTTGGGAGCACACATTGGGAAATATTATACTGTAGACTTTATAATCCTCTTGTCAGGATTCAGGGTCAAGAAACATGAATGTGCTCCAGCAGCCTGTGTCTGAGTCAGTCCAGCCAGGAGACTCTGTAACTCTGAACTGTAGCAATACACACTGAGACCTGTGCAGGAGAACACAGTGTCTATTGGTTCAGACATGGCTCAGGAGAATCCCGTCCAGGAATCATTTACACGCATGGAGACAGGAGTGATCAGTGGTGAGAAGAGCCCTGAGGCTGCGTTTCCTACACAGAGCTGTGTCTACAACCTCCCAAGAGGACCTCAGCCTCTCTGATGCTGGGAACTTACTACTGGCTGTGGCCTCATGTGGGGGAGAAATACTGTTTGGGGGAAACGGGAAACAAGCTGGACATTCAAGGTAGGTGATATGGCTTGGCATCTTTTTTTATATTTTACTAATCTACAGTGTAGAAAATTAATTCCTTGCTATTCTGAGTGTCCTCTATCAATATTTGAATGTCCACAGGCCATAGGGCAGACCTTCTTCTCTGGTGTACTGCCTGGGTTAGGATTGGCGTTTCTCTGTTTATTCCTGATCATTGTCCTTATGTGCGTGCATTCATGTACAAGATGAACCAGAGAAAGTGTCTGGCAGTGCAGAGGTATGTGAGCACCCTTTTAGAAGCTGCTCTTCTTTAATATCACCATCTACAGATGTATCTGCAGTGGAGAAGGAGTTGCATCTTTATCTTTGGTGTGTTTCGTTTCAGGATCCGTATCTCTGACAGCATGTCCATATGCTTGAAAATGTACTGCATACTTACCAGATAACATTATACTTTTCACCCAATTAAATTAAGGATATTCATATATTCTCTTTAAACACTGCCTCAGTATTGGACATCTTTGATTCAGCTGGTGCCTAAATAGCAAACTAAACAATGTATAAAAACAAAAAATACATCCTCTGGACACCACAAAGTGTGTATGCTTCACCCACCCTCTCCAAAATCCTACACAGTAAGCATTGGTTCACTTTGCATGGATTCTATGAGTGATTTTCAGTTACGAAGACCATGGTTGGCTGAATAAGGTGTTAACAAAAATGACACGTCCAGTTTGACCAATCACCAATAACCCCATAGTTGAGGTGTCGTCTACATGGGTGGACTTAAGTAATGGATCATGTTTCTGTGTGTATTCTAGCTGCTGCACAATCCTCGGCAAGTCATCTTGTTACAGCCAATGTAGGAGAGACAGATACTTTGCACGGCTTCTATAAAGGCAACATGGCACTGTACTTTATGTAGTACCAGCAAACATTGGGTGACAATCTTCAAATCTTATCAGTCTTTTAGAAGTATAACAAGAATGCAACATTTTACCAGGGATTTAAGGGTAACACTCGCTTCTCAGTGCAAAGCGGTGAAGGAATCAATCACTTAAAGATCTGACATGCAGCTCTCTGATTCAGCCTCATATTACTGTGGGAACTCTTATGCCAACCAGGTGGAGTTTGGAGCAGGACTCATTCTCACTGTGAAAGGTACAACATCTGAATATACAAAGAAAGGAAATAGTAACTAATGTTCTGCAACTACAATCTTTAGTTTTTTTCGACTTTATGTTTTGGATACAATTGCATAATTATGCTGTATTTGCATTATCAGATATGACTGTGTCTGATTTCAACAATGTTAACTTGGGACACAACATTGGGAACATATTTACTGACTTATAAATCCTCTTGTCAGGTTCAGGGTCAAGAAACATGACTGTGCTCCAGCAGCCTGTGTCTGAGTTAGTCCAGCCAGGAGACTCTGCGACTCTGAACTGTACAATACACACTCAGACCTGTGTAGGAGAACACAGTGTCTATTGGTTCAGACATGGCCCAGGAGAATCCCGTCCAGGAATCATTTACACCCATGGAGACAGGAGTGATCAGTGTGAGAAGAGCCCTGAGGCTGCGTTTCCTACACAGAGCTGTGTCTACAACCTCCCCAAGAGGAACCTCAGCCTCTCTGATGCTGGGACTTACTACTGTGCTGTGGCCTCATGTGGGGAGATACTGTTTGGGAACGGGACCAAGCTGGACATTCAAGGTAGGTGATATGGCTTGCATCTTTTTTTATATTTTACTAATCTACAGTGTAGAAAATTAATTTCCTTGCTATTCTGAGTGTCCTCTATCAATATTTGAATGTCCACAGGCCATAGGGCAGACCTTCTTCTCTTGGTGTACTGCCTGGGTGTAGGATTGGCTTTCTCGTTTATCCTGATCATTGTCCTTGCMTGCATCATGTACAAGATGAACCAGAGAAAGTGTCTGCAGTGCAGAGGTATGTGACACCCTTTTAGAAGCTGCTCTTCTTTAATATCACCATCTACAGATGTATCTGCAGTGGAAGAAGGAGTTGCATCTTTATCTTTGGTGTGTTTCGTTTCAGGATCCGTATCTCTGACAGCATGTCCAGCAGTCTCTTCTACGGATGCAGGGGTAAGTAGAATTCCTTACATTTTGTATGACCATAAAAATATGTATGAAAATAATAACATATGGTATTATTTCCCCCTCCCCCAATTATAATTGTTTCTCACAGGCCCAAGATGCAGACCATCTCCATTACGTAGCTCTGAATCTGAGCAACAAGAAGAACAGGTCTAGAAGACAGAGAGGTCACATGGAGACAGTGGTGTACGCTGGGATCAGACAGTAGAACTGGATGAATGAAACAYTCTAATGAATTCTCTTTTTATCAACTCCCACTTTATTAACATTATTGTCTGTATTACTGTAACAAAGAAATTTCAATTTACTTGAATTAAGTGCATTGCTTATCTGCCAAACTCATTTTAAATGGACTTGCTTGTGATAAGATGAATAAAGCATTTAACAACAGTCAAGACAAAGGAGGAAGTTGAAGTTGGAAGTTGAATGTATTTATTTATTTAGGCCAAACTCAGGCATCTTTAAAGGTGCAATATGCAAAATCGCTACGCCATTTCCTGGTTGCTGAAATTCTAATAGTTCACCTAATTTCAGTTTAGGTGACAAAGCAAGCAAAGCATAGCGTAGTGTCATGACGTTGCCCTCTTTGGGTACAGCGAGCACCATCCCCCTCTCTCTGCCTCCTACAACCAGGCTGCTGTGGTCAGAGAGGTCGTAAATTCCTAGGGAAGATCCTGCCTCATGGCCACACAGTATAGAGACAGAGTYAAGTTTCATAGAGAACAAAGGAATTTCTTCCACCTCACAGAACTTGAGGT
>NC_036840.1:25714775-25811559 GCF_002910315.2 Salvelinus sp. IW2-2015 | reverse complement strand
GTTTATATAATAGCCTCAGATATGAGGTTTACATCTAATTGTTGTATAAGATGAATGAGTGAGGATGATACTTTTTGTAAAATTGTGTAATGTGATTTTGGACTGTTTAATGAAGGAAACTCCAATTCCCTTTTGATTTTAACRAAATCAGAGGACCGCCCATGAGCCCAGTTAGGGTCGGGCATCCTGGGACAGGCCCTTTTCTGCAACTCCCGAATAAAACCCCCACTTGTGTCTTCTATCAGCAGACCATGTTTCTCTCAATCACGAGAGGACAAAGTTTGCAGACCAGCTTACCTCAATAACGAGAGGGCCAAGGTTTGAGACCAGACTGCTGAATCTTTTAACCATCCCACGTGGTTAAACTCTTAGACTATCGATACCGACAGAATAAGAACAAATCTTTGATATTAATTACTAGTCTGCAGCTAGGAATTAGGTATCATTGAACGCGAAGAACGACAACCTCCGAAACACCTATCCATAACGACATGAATGAATGTCACTCTGAACAATCCACTCTAACCACGACAGAGAGAGAGAGAGAGAGAGAGAGAGAGGACGGAAACTCTCCAACAGAAATTAAGTTTTCAGCAGAGATCCCGACGACACACTGAGCGTAAATATATATATTGATTGCAATTGTTCGCGAATGAGTGAGCGTTTATGTGCAAGTTCATGTGCAAAGGATTAGCATTTCAATTGTTATAATTATCAACTCTGTAGTGACTTTTCATCTGACCCCCACTCCCCTCTTGTCTAACAAGCCGCCATGCGGCTTGTTAGCCCACTAGGGCACATTCCCCTATCATTTCTTGTAACCATATTTACTTAGTTWGTTTGTTTATGCATTTCTGTGAATTACTTAGTTAGTAAATAAATGATTTAAGACAATTGCTGTATGGATGACTCATAGTGAAGACTGGGTTCGTGCAGATAACCAACAATTTACGACGTTTGGAATGAGACTAACGTGAGGTAAAGTAAATAAATCATTGATTAAGAAGACTAATTGATCAGATATGAAAATATCTGAAAAGTTATATTAGGAAAATTATAACTTTGTAATCTGAATATTTTCCTTGGTGCCCCGACTTCCTAGTTAATTARAGTTACATGATTAATCAGTTTAARCGCGTAATAATAATTACAGAGAGTTATTTGATAAATAAGTCTTCAATTMAATGATGCCAAAGACACGACAGTAGAGAATCATTGTACCATCTAAACCCCTATGAAATATATTTTCAATAACCCAAAGTATTGTATTTTCAGCTGTTTAKAGCTGGTGTACAAAACCAAAGTAAAAGACGCAAAAACTAAACTTAAGAACGGGAAYCATAGAAATATAGACCATAGAACAGATCTACCACTTCTTAGACTTGCATTAATTGAGAATGAATCAAATCAAATACATTTTATTTGTCACATGCYCRGAATACAACAGGTGRAGACCTTACCGTGAAATGCTTACTTACAAGCCCTTAACCAACAAGGAACTTGAAGCTCTCAACRTGCTCCACTACASCCCCGTCGATGAGAATGGGGGCATGCTCGGCKCTCCTTTTCCTGTAGTCCACTATCATCTCCTRTGTCTTGATCACYTTGAGGGYGAGGTTGTTGTCCTGACACCACACTTCCTGGTCTATGACCTCCTTCCTATAGGTTAMCTCATCGTTGTCGGTGATCAGGCCTACCACTGTTGTGTCGTCGGCAAACTTAATGATGGTGTTGGAGTCATGCTTGGCCATGCAGTCATGGGTMAACAGGGAGTACAGGAGGGGACTGAGCACGCACCCCTGAGTGGCCCCCATGTTTAGGATCAGCGTGGCAGYTGTTTTGTTGCCTACCCTTACCACCTGGGGGCGGCCCGTCAGGAAGTCCAGGATAGTCTCCCATGGCTGCACTCCTGGTCGCTCGCTACAACTGCTATGCTTAGTGATGGATCGTGCGGTGCGATCCCTATTCGCGCAGTGTACGCTGCAGTTGTTAGGTCATGAACAGCTTACTCCGGAGGTGTTCTTTTGCTCCAGGCTCGGGAAGGCTCCTCATGATTGAGCGCTAGAATTGCGTTCTCTGTGATCTGTTGGGCGCTATGCTGGGCTCTCGAGTGACGGCTCTCTCTCTCTCTCTCGCTCGGTGTGCACTATGTCCGTTTTCTCGCCTATCCTCGCTACGACGTGTGTGGTGGAGGGCTGCTCTAGTACTTTAGGAGGTTAACTTGGAGTTATTGGCACAACTATAGGTGTTCTGCTTGAAACATGTAGTATTACAGAACTTGCCAGGACAGGTTGAAAATGTCAGTAAGAAAGATCTATAACTCAATGTGATGTGAATTTGGTTGGGTCGCACAAAAGTTACACGTTGTTGCTTTTAAGAACAAAACATAGAAATAGCGCACTAGAACAAAATACCGCTTCATAGACTTGCTTCAATGAGAATGACAGATCTAATACTCACATTTCTTTTTTGGTTTGGTTCCAAGAAAAGTTACGCATTACAGCTTTAATTTGTGTGTAATACCCTGCCCTTCACGCCTCAAACACCAACCACTTTACGTTACTCTGCGGTTTGTGATGACACCAAGATGAGGGATTGTTAGGCTTTGACCTGTTGGCTTTTCACAGGCCTCTCTTTCTTCTTCTTTCTCTCTTCTCTCTCTCTCTCTCTCCTGTCTCTCTCCTCTCTCTCTCTCTCTCTTCTCTCTCTCTCTTCTCTCTCTCTTCTTCTCTCTCTCTCTCTCTCTCTCTCTTCTCTCTCTCTCTCTCTCTCTCTCTCTTCTTCTCTCTCTTCTCTCTCTCTGGTCTCTCTCTCTGGTCTCTCTCAATCTCTCTCTCTATTTCTCTCTCCAATCTCTCTCTCTGTCTCTCCTCTATCTCTCTCTCTCTTTCTCTCTCGCTGTCACCCTCTCTCTCTCTTTCTCTGTTTCTCTCTCTCTGTGGTTTTCAGCCGGATGTCTCAGAACTCTTAGCTCTATCATACTGTATACTATACTACCTGCTCTTCAAGTTGACCATTTTAACAACAGTAAACCAACTCTTTTGATGAGGCAGCTTTTCCATACATAGTGGACTGAAATCTGTGAAAAAAAGACAATAAGCTATTTATTTGGTTATTTCAACTAGATCTGTAGTTCTTAGTCAACTTAGTTAACTGTGAAGTATTATCATCACCTATAGGCCTAGAATAATCTGCCTCCTCAATAACAAAATCATGGGAAMGGATTCTATCCATCCAATCCAAATGAGTGTAAGTCCTGAATTWGAGATTTTTTTCCATTGATGTTTTTTAGTGAGGTGAAGTGACRGTGTGGTGATAGAAGCCCTAGTGGATGACAGTGTCATTGCATGCATGTTCCCAACAAGTTCACAACTATCAGTCTCTTGACGTAGACAACAGTAGCTGTAGTGATTAAGAATAAGGGATGCCAAACTTGAATGATTAATACAGCATTTTTACTAAATCTATAAGGATAAGAATATAATACAATCTTTGTGTTTCTGATTCAGTCCAGCCAGGAGACTCTGTGACTCTGTACAATGTGAAGAAGATTGTCCTTCCTGAATAAGGCGTCAACAAAAATGATGCGTCCAGTTCGACCAATCACCTGTAACTCCATAGTTGAAGTGTTGTCTACATTGGTGGACTTTTTCCACTCAAGACAAGTTGTGAGGAGGATGACACCTTCAAAGAGGATCACACTGTGTCTGATATTTCCACTTCTTGTAGAGATGGGTAAGTCCAACTTTTATATTTCTCTGTTTATGAGATGTCCGCCCTTGATTTGGATGCWTGAGATATTACATGTAATACTTTACAGACACTTTGAATATTCTAAATTGTATTTTGGGTATGTAACAGCAAATATACTGTATTGTTCATGTTTTTTAATAGATGTGGTAGCTGGTACTGGGTCCTCATCTATACTTCAGGACAGTGGTCTCATATTAGCCAACATTGGAGACGCAGTGATTGTGCACTGCTTCTATGACGGCCACATAGCCATGCATTTCTCCTGGTACAAGCAACCCTTGGGAGATAAGCTTCAACTCTTCTCAACTGTCTATAAGTTCGACAGGAACGCAACATTTTACSATSAGTTTAAGGATAACCCTCGATTCTCAGTGGAAAATGGCCAAGAAAAGAATCACCTAAYGATCTCAGACATGCAGCTCTCTGATTCAGGCACATACTACTGTGGAAGCTCTTATGGCAACAAGGTGGAGTTGGGAGAAGGAGCCATTCTCATAGTAAAAGGTAAATTTACAGATATACGGTGAAAATATGAGTTAATATCTTAATCAGATGAGATATTTATTTAGAAAATGTTGAGTTTGAACACAGTCTACAGTAATATTCTAGAGATTAAATGGGTTAATTGATCTTCTTGTCAGGATCAGGGTCCAGAAACATATCTGTACTCCAGCGGCCTGTGTCTGAGTCAGTCCAGCCAGGAGACTCTGTGACTCTGAACTGTACAATACACACTGAGACCTGTGCAGGAGAACACAGTGTCTATTGGTTCAGACATAGCTCAGGAGAATCCCGTCCAGGAATAATTTACACCCATGTAGACAGGAGTGATCAGTGTGAGAAGAGCCCTGAGGCTGGGTCTCCTCCACAAAGCTGTGTCTACAACCTCCCCAAGAGGAACCTCAGCCTCTCTGATGCTGGGACTTACTACTGTGCTGTGGCCTCATGTGGGGAGATACTGTTTGGGAACGGGACCAAGCTGNTCCCCAAGAGGAACCTCAGCCTCTCTGATGCTGGGACTTACTACTGTGCTGTGGCCTCATGTGGGGAGATACTGTTTGGGAACGGGACCAAGCTGAACATTAAAGGTAAATCCCATTTATTCTGTAAATATCCCCAACAATATTGTATATTCATGCAAACATGCAAATGATCCCATACATTTATCTCAACAAGCTATACAATATCACCATTAGCTTTTGATTCCATATTTTACTGTTTGATGATACAATATGAATTCACTGATACCCTTTCCACAGTTCCAGAACATGATTCTCCATTTGATCTGAGTCCTACTGTTCTGTCGTTGGTCGTCTCTAACATCGTCCTGGGGATAGTGACCCTTCTACTGGTCTGGGCGCTGTGCAAGACTCTGAATAGAGATAGCAGAGGTATTACTTTATATCTAATGTATCCAATGTATGTAATGTTATAGCTGATGTATCTAAAGTTTCATGCATCTGTACATTCTGTACATTCTGTAAATATCAATTAAATGTCTAACATATAAGCACTGTTAATTAACTACAAGAGGTTAAAAATTGATAGATTGTCATAAAAAATAATAGCTGGCCTTCCTCTATTTCAATCTCTTTGAAGGGAGGACTGATGTCCCAACGTCCCACGGCAATCAGGTAAATTTGTCAACATTTATAAATATAGTATGCTTTCAGTTTTTACAAGAAACTGCCATTTAACTTTCCTTACAGCTAGTATTCAGCTTATTTGTGCATTTTGTGTTATTAAGCTTTCTTGGAAGTAATAGGTCACTGAACTAGATGAAGGCTTATGATCTTTGTGATTGTTTTTTATTTTTCCATGGAACTTCCTTCTGTCTCTGTTCCACTGACTGTCAGCTCATTGTAGTGGGTGTACAGTCTGAACAGTGATGTCTTTTGTAGAGTGTTTTCTTCCACAGGAGAATAMAAACATTATATAGTAGATCATGCTGTCATCATAATGGTTTTCCTCATGGCTCTACCCCCCTCAGAATCAAGACAGTGACGTGTTGAACTATGCAGCTGTCAGTTTCACCCCCAAGAAGAAGTCCTCCTCTAGKAGAGCAAGAGAGAAGACCAGCAGAGAGGATGTAGTGTACTCTGATGTCAGATACCTTCAGCAGCAGTGAAAGATGTCAACACTGTCACAGACTAGAAAAATATGTTTTAGAATTTGTAGCATGTACTATGTGTTTTTAACATAATAAACCATACATTTTTACGTTCTGTACATCRCTATTCTCTGTCTACAGTAAATCTTTGCGACCACATATACAATATGATTAAAAGGAATAGCAGTGCCTTTTTATTTAACCTTTATTTAGTTATGTTTTGTGTTGTTGATATACAAATAGATTTTTCAGGAGACCTGGTTCTCGCAAACCGTGAGAATCTCTCTGACTCCACATACCGCATAGATATACATGTACAGTTGAAGTCGGAAGTTTACATACACCTTAGTCAAATACATTTAAACTCAGTTTTTTTTTTTACAATTCCTGACATTTAATCCTTGTAAAAATGTCCTTTCTTAGGTCAGTTAGAATCACCACTTTATGTTAAGAATGTGAAATGTCAGAATAATAGCAGAGAGAATGATTTATTTCAGCTTTTAGTTCTTACATCACATTCCCAGTGGGTCAGAAGTTTACATACACTCAATTAGTATTTGGTAGCATTGCCTTTAAATTGTTTACCTTTGGTCAAACGTTTCAGGTAGCCTTCCACAAGCTTCCCACAATAAGTTGAGTGAATTTTGGTGTAACTGAATCAGGTTTGTATGCCTTCTTGCTCACACATGCTTTTTCAGTTCTGCCCAAAATGTTCCATAGGATTGAGGTCAGGGCTTTGTGATGGCCACTCCAATACCTTGACTTTGTTGTCCTTAAGCCATTTTGCCACAACGTTGGAAGTATGCTTGGGGTCATTGTCCATTTGGAAGACCCATTTGCAACCAAGCGTTAACTTCCTGACTGATGTCTTGAGATGTTGCTTCAATATATCCACATAATTTTCCCACCTCATGATGCCATCTATTTTGTGAAGTGCACCAGTCCCTCCTGCAGCAAAGCACCTCCACAACATGATGCTGCCACCCCCGTGCTTCATGGTTGAGATGGTGTTCTTTGGCTTGCAAGCCTCCCCCTTTTTCCTCCAAACACAACGATGGTCATTATGGCCAAACAGTTCTATTTTTGTTTCATCAGACCAGAGGACATTTCTCCAAAAAGTACGATATTTGTCCCCATGTGCAGTTGCAAACCGTAGTGTGGCTTTTTTATGCCGGTTTTGGAGCAGTGGTTTCTTCCTTGCTGAGCGGCCTTTCAGGTTATGTCGACATAGGACTCGTTTTACTGTGGATATAGATACTTTTGTACCTGTTTCCTCCAGCATCTTCACAAGGTCCTTTGCTGTTGTTCTGGGACTTTTCACACCAAAGTACGTTCATCTCTAGGAGACAGAACGCGTCTCCTTCCTGAGCGGTATGACGGCTGTGTTGTCCCATGGTGTTTATACTTGCGTACTATTGTTTGTACAGATGAACGTCTGTCTCTTATACACATCTAGATGTGTATAAGAGACAGCTAGGAGACAGAACGCGTCTCCTTCCTGAGCGGTATGACGGCTGTGTTGTCCCATGGTGTTTATACCTGTCTCTTATACACATCTAGATGTGTATAAGAGACAGGTCTATGTTATGTGTTTCTATGTTGGTTTATGGGTGACCTGATATGGTTCTCAATTAGAGGCAGGTGGTTTACGTTTCCTCTGATTGAGAGCCATATTAAGGTAGGTGGTTTCACATTGTTCGTTGTGGGTGGTTGTCTTCTGTGTCTGTGTCTGTTTGCACCACACGGGACTGTTTCGATGTTCGTTCGGTTTATGTAGTCTGTTCCTGTTTCATGCGTTCTTCGTGTCATGTAAGTTCTTATGTTCAGGTCAGTCTACGTCGTTTGTTGTTTTGTAGTTTGTTAAAGTGTTTTCGTGTTTTTCCGTCTTACTTTAATAAACTCATTATGTCATTTCACAACGCTGCGTTTTGGTCGAATCCCTGCTCCTCCTCTTCGGATGAAGAGGAGGAAAGCTCTAACACCTGTCTCTTATACACATCTAGATGTGTATAAGAGACAGGGTTTATGTAGTCTGTTCCTGTTTCATGCGTTCTTCGTGTCATGTAAGTTCTTATGTTCAGGTCAGTCTACGTCGTTTGTTGTTTTGTAGTTTGTTAAAGTGTTTTCGTGTTTTTCCGTCTTACTTTAATAAACTCATTATGTCATTTCACAACGCTGCGTTTTGGTCGAATCCCTGCTCCTCCTCTTCGGATGAAGAGGAGGAGGAAAGCCGTTACACTTCCGACTTCAACTGTGTATGATTTACATTAAATGCGCTCTTTGTAAGAAGTGCAGTGTCAGTTCACACACCTACCAGGAAGGGTGTTATTTGTTGTATCTCCCACAAATCAGAGAAACAAGGTTCCTTTCTCTGTAACTGTAAGGCAAGAAGCCTACTGATCACCCTACTGCACCAGTCCATTTGATTCAGGGCAGGCGAGAGTAACCACTCGGGATGGACTGCAAGATGACCCCACTATTCATCTGTATGGTGATTCTGCATCTCACTTGTAAGTGCTGTATGTGCATATCTAGACTTCCTAGTCCATTTCACCTCTGTTTCGGTAGCTATTTACTGTAAAATAAGTGATAATGTCTTCTACCTTGACTCAACTTATTGACTTGGCTTTACTGTAACTTTTATGCAAATTTCAAATGTATGAATTTATGTCTACATCATTTTGCCAAACATGAGCCCTTTACCTCTGGATGATTTACACCATGAGCAAATTTTTCCAACTTCCTCTGTCCTGTGTGTTCTAGATGGTACCATGTATCCCATTATATCTCAGCCTGTGCTGAGAGAATTGGTACCCTAAGGGGATCTGTGAGTATGGAGTGCTTCTCCACTGTAGACTCCAGTGTTATCCTGGATATGGCTGAAACACACACTGGGACATGGACTTCCATCTATTAGGTGTGCAAATAAATGTAGTGCAGGGGTATTTGCGCCTCTGCAGGATGGAAACTACAAGTGTAATGGCTGTGCTCAATGCAATGGCACTTACAAATGTAGATCCTTCAAACACCCCCAAACAGGGGAAGAGATCCCAATCAAAGGTGTTATCACGTTCTCCACTAAGGCAGTTTTTTATCTTATAACTTGTCCTTGTGGTAAAAATGATGTGGGTAAAACCAAGCTCGAATTTAAAGTATGAATCTCAGCGCATTGTATTTCTATTAGGTACTTTTTGGAAGCGAACCACCCTACGTTATATTGGCATTGAACACGTCACCCTCCATAGGAGARGGGGTGACTTCAACAATTTATTGTTAAAACGAGAGGCTGCCTGGATCTTTTATTTAAAGACCATGCTCTATTCGGTGTCAACGTAGACTTTGATCTGAAGCCATTCTTTTGATTTTGCTATTTTTTAAATGTTATATTTATATCTGTAAATGAACCAATGATATCAAGCCACACCCAGCCATGCTTACAGACACCTGTACGTGTCCTTTGACAATCCATAAACTAGTGACACGCAGTGTTCATCATTATATGTCACGTGTGCTCCCTCTAGGTCACCAGGCTGCTCGTTATGGTGTACACCTGTCACCATCGTTACGCGCACCTGCGCGTCATCAGACTCACCTGGACTCCATCACTTCCCTTATTACCTTCCCTATATATGTCATTGCCTTTGGTTCCTTCCCCAGTTGTTATTGTTTCTGTTTCAGTTCCATGTCRGTGTGTTGTTCGTGTTATATTGCGTTTATTTATTAAAACACTCACTCCCTGCACTTGCTTCCGGGCTCTCAGCGCATGTCGTTACAGAATAACGCCTCACCTAAGGTGTCACGGCTCTTGTCGGAATGCATGGACCAAAACTCAGCGTGGTAAGTGTTCATGATGTTTTATTAATCAAAAAACACTCGAACAAAATAACAAAGAGAAAAAAACGAAAAKATTTCTGTCAGGTGCAGACACTAAACAGAAAATAACTACCCACAAAACCCAAACGAAAAAGGACAACTTATATATGATCCCCAATCAGAGACAACGATAGACAGCTGCCTCTGATTGGGAACCACACCAACGTAGAAATAAAGAAACTAGAATGCCACCCTAGCCACACCCTGGCCTATCCAAAATAGAGAATAAAAACCTCTCTATGGCCAGGGCGTGACAGTACCACCCCCCCCCCCAAAGGTGCGGACTCCTGCCGCAAAACCTGACTCTAAAGGGGAGGGTCCAGGTGGGCATTCCTTCATGGCGGCGGCTCTGGTGCGGGACGTAGACCACCCTCCGCCCGCAGATCCCTCCGCTTTGGTGGCGGCCCTGGTGCATGGACCTTCACTGGAAGAACCGGGCCGCAGATCATCGCCTGAGGACCAGACCACCGAATCTGGACTGGGAACCATCYCTGCAGGCTCCGGTCTTGGGACCGTCGCTGGAGGCTCCGGACTGGGGACCGTCGCTGCAGGCTCCGGACTGGGGACCGTCGCTGCAGGCTCCGGACTGGAGACCGTCGCTGCAGGCGGAGGACACACTGGGCTGTCACAGCGCACCGGAGACACAGTGCGCAGAGCCGGCGCAGGATACCCTGGGCTGAAACGGCGCACCGGAGACCAAGAGCGCTGAGCTGGCACAATCCGCCCTGGCTGGATGCCCACTCTAGCGTGGCACTTGCGGAGAGCTGGCTCCGAGCGCACCGGGCTGTGCCCACGCACTGGAGACACCGTGCACTTTACTGCATAACACGGTGCCTGCCCGGTCACTCGCTCCCCGCGGTAAGCACGGGGAGTTGGCTCAGGTCTATAACCTGACTCCGCCAATCACCCTGTGTGCCTTCCCCCCCCAAAATTGGGGGCTGCCTCTCGTGCATACTTCGTCGTGCCAACTCCTCGTATCTTTGCCGTTCCGCCTTTGCTGCTTCTCGCTCCTCCTTAGGACCGCGATATTCTCCAGCCTGTGCCCAGGGTCCCTTGCCTTCCAGTATCTCCTCCCATATCCATTCCTCCAGAAAACGCTGCTTGGTCCTTTTGTGGTGGATAGTTCTGTCACGATTGTTGTCAGGGTGGAAATGACCGGACCAAGGTGCAGCGTGGTGAGCTTACATTACGTTTTATTATGTCGCCAACAAAAACAAGAAACAACAAAAACAAACGTGAAGCTTACTAGGGCTATACAGGCCACTAACAAAGTCAACTACCCACAACTAAGGTGGAAAAACAGGCTGCCTAAGTATGATTCCCAATCAGAGACAACGAATGACAGCTGTCCCTGATTGAGAACCATACCCGGCCAAAACATAGAAATAAAGAACATAGAGTTTCCCACCCGAGTCACACCCTGACCAACCAAACATAGAGAATAAAAAGATCTCTACGGTCAGGGTGTGACACATTGTGGTCCAAAACCAACTACCACGCCCCTACCAATAAAATCCCCTTTGAACTCACTGTGATCTCAACGTGAATGAAGAGGTTTTCTCTGATTCACAACCAGACAGAGCAGAATAGATCTACACACAGAATGGCCAGAACCTTCCTACAAGTTCTACTGCTCTAAGTATTAAGAAAGTAAGCTACTTACTGTTTAAGCTAACATGGAGACTGAGAGTAAGATTTCCTGCATCCGTCAAGTATAACCAGAATGTTCCTTGCAGCACTTCTTCCTGATTTCTAACATGTGCATGTGATGTCAGCAATTACAATAATTAACTTTGTTCTATGTGTTTCAGATTTGGTCTCTGTTTTGGTTTCTCAGTCTGACTATGGTGGTCCATACTGGGGATGTCATCACCTTGCAGTGCTCCAATGTTTACAAAGGGACACACAGTATGGTTCAAGCAAGTCAATGGATCAGAGCCTGTGTGTATCTGTCATGATAATTTTTATCCCAATGGTTGAACTCAACTATCACTATAGCTTTGACCAATTCCCAGAAGTTTGTAAGACCCTGGTTATTAACTTGTCCCACACACACATTATTGGATTATAGTCTTATTATTCTAATAGATTTCACACCGTTAAATATGTTTCAGGGTGGAATTCTTTAGTCATTACTTTAACTTCTCTAGGGTCTGTGGGATGCTAGCGTCCCACCTTGCCAACATCCAGTGAAATTGCAGAGCACCAAATTCAAAAACAGAAATACTCATTATAAAAATTCATGAAACATACAAGTGTTATATATGGGTTTAAAGATAAACTTATTGTTAATCCAATCCCTGTGTCAGATTTCAAAAAGGCTTTACGGAGAATGCAAACCATGCGATCATCTGAGAACAGCGCCCAGCAGACAAATCATTACAAACAGTTAGCAGCCAAGAAGAGGAGTAACAAAAGTCAGAAATAGCGTTAAAATMTTATGATCTTCATATGGTTGCACTCCGAAGACTCCATGTTACACAATAAATGTTCGTTTTGTTCAATAATGTCCCTCTTTATGTCCAAAAACCTCCGTTTTGTTGGTGCGTTTTGTTCAGTATTCCATTGGAACAAAGCGCGGTCACAAAAGACAGACGAAAAATGAAAAAAGTACCATAAAGTTTCGTAGAAACATGTCAAACGATGTTTATAATCAATCCTCAAGTTGTTTTTGTCATAAATAATCTTTAATATTTCAACCGGKCAAAAGCTTTGTCAATAGAAAAGGAAAAACAAGAAAGGAGCACTCCCGGTCGTGTGCTGGCTTCATGTCTGGAAATGTCCATTATCCACTCATTGAATGTCCTGTTTCTCCCTAATTTGTAAGAGTCGAAGCCTGAAACAATGCCTAAAGACTGGCCACATGTTGTAGAAGGCATAGAGATCGTTAACTGCGTCATAAGTCTTTGTATGGTGGATAGGCTTTCAATGGAAAAACAGGCATTTCAAAATAAAGGCACTTCTTGGATGAATTTCCCCAGGTTTTCGCCTGCCATATCAGTTCTGTTATACTCACAGACATTATTTTAACAGTTTTGGAAACTTTAGAGTGTTTCTATCCAAATCTACCAATTATATGCATATCCTAGCTTCCGGACCTGAGTAGCAGGCAGTTTACTTTGGTGACGCTTTTCATCCAAAATTTTGAATGCTGGCACCTACCCTAGTGAGGTTAAACATATAAAGTCCTTTATCAGTATCTCATCTATGTACGACTTTTATTCAACTCCTGATCTCCACAATGGTTTTCAAAGGAGTCATTTGGAAATGTTCAGCAACAACACCATTATCTTTCTCAAAATCACAAAAGTGGAAATACTGTGGCTGCCTGTGGCCTTTATTTCTGTGGATTGTATCCACATAGCCACATTTTCTTTCTCAACACAACAGTTCTAAAAATATAATGTACGTTTTCTACTATTTATCTGGCTTTTGATACATTTGAAAAGGTTCATCAACCTAATCAGGAGTTAACATGAAAGAAAGGCAAACCATTGATGACATATTTTTTATCGTTATAAGTTTGAGAATGAATACTGATTTAGGGCACAAAGGAGGTGAGGAAATACCACAGTCATCTAAAGAGAGTGAGTTTATTTAAAAATAAATAATTGAGAAACAAATTAAAGGACCACCAAGGGATTTAATAAAAAGTCATCTAAAAGGAGATTGTAATGGAGCTATCACTCTGGGGAGGATGATCCTGGGTGTTGAGCTGATAGTCATTCTCATCCTGGTCCTCAAGATCACACGAGACACAAACAGACTCAACACAGGTAGGAGCCCATTTCATGATAAATCAAATCAAATCAAATGTATTTATAAAGCCCTTCTTACATCAGCTGATATCTCAAAGTGCTGTACAGAAACCCAGCCTAAAACCCCAAACAGCGAGCAATGCAGGTGTAGAAGCACGGTGGCTAGGAAAAACTCCCTAGAAAGGCCAGAACCTAGGAAGAAACGTAGAGAGGAACCAGGTTATGAGGGGTGGCCAGTCCTCCTCTGGCTGTGCCGGGTGGAGATTATAACAGAACATGGCCAGGATATTCAAATGTTCATAGATGAACAGCAGGGTCAAATAATAATAATCACAGTGATTGTCGAGGGTGCAGCAAGTCAGCACCTCAGGAGTAAATGTCAGTTGGCTTTTCATAGCCGATCATTAAGAGTATCTCTACTGCTCCTGCAGTCTCTAGAGAGTTGAAAACAGCAGGTCTGGGACAGGTAGCACGTCCGGTGAACAGGTCCTGGTTCCATAGCCGCAGCCAGAACAATTGAAACTGGAGCAGCTGCATGGCCAGGTGGACTGGGGACAGCAAGGAGTCATCAGGCCAGGTAGTCCTGAGGCATGGTCCTAGGGCTCAGGTCCTCCGAGAGAGAGAGAGAAGGAAAGAATTAGAGAGGGCATACTTAAATTAACACAGGACACCGGATAAGACAGGAGAAATACTCCAGATATAACAGACTGACCCTAGCCCCCCGACACATAAACTACTGCAGCATAAATACTGGAGACTGAGACTGGAGGGGTCGGGAGACACTGTGGCCCCGTCGGACGATACCCCCGGACAGGGCCAAACAGGCAGGATATAACCCCACCCACTTTTCCAAAGCACAGCCCCCATACCACTTGAGGGATATCTTCAACCACCAACTTACCATCCTGAGACATGGCTGAGTATAGCCCACAAAGATCTCCGCCAAGGCACAACCCAAGGGGGGGCGCCAACCCAGACAGGAAGATCACGTCAGTGACTCAACCCACTCAAGTGACGCACCCCTCCTAGGGACGGCATGGAAGAGKACCAGTAAGCCAGTGACTCAGCCTGTGTAATAGGGTTAGAGGCAGAGAATCCCAGTGGAGAGAGGGGAACCCMCCAGGTAGAGACAGCAAGCGTGGTTCGTTGCTCCAGTGCTTTTCCGTTCACCTTCACACTCCTGGGCCAGACTACACTCAATCATAGGACCTACTGAAGAGATGAGTCTTCAATAAAGACTTAAAAGTTGAGACAGAGTCTGCGTCTCTCACATGGGTAGGCAGACCATTCCATAAAAATGGAGCTCTATAGGAGAAAGCCCTGCCTCCATCTGTTTGCTTAGAAATTCMAGGGACAGTTAGGAGGCCTGCATCTTGTGACGTACATGTAGATATGTACGGCAGGACCAAATCGTAAAGATAGGTAGGAGCAAGCCCATGTAAGGCTTTGTAGGTTAGCAGTAAAACCTTGAAATCAGCCCATGCCTTAACAGGAAGCCAGTTTAGAGAGGCTAGCACTGGAGTAATATGATCACATTTTTCAAGATTCTAGCAGCCATGTTTAGCACTAACTGAAGTTTATTTAATGCTTTATCCGAGTAGCCGGAAAGTAGAGCATTGCAGTAGTCTAACCTAGAAGTAACAAATGCATGGATTAATTTTTCTGCATCATTTTTGGACAGAAAATTTCTGATTTTTGCAATGTTACGCAGATGGAAAAAAGCTGTCCTTCAAACAGCCTTGATATGTTCGTCAAAAGAGAGATCAGGGTCCAGAGTAACGCCGAGGTGCTTCACAGTTTTATTTGAGACGACTGTACAACCATCAAGATTAATTGTCAGATTCAACAGAAAATCTCTTTGTTTCTTGGGACCTAGAACAAGCATCTCTGTTTTGTCCGAGTTTAAAAGTAGAAAGTTGTCAGCCATCCACTTCCTTATGTCTGAAACACAGGCTTCCAGCGAGGGCAATTTTGGGGCTTCACCATGTTTCATCGAAATGTACAGCTGTGTGTCATCDGCATAGCAGTGAAAGTTAACATTATGTTTCCGAATGACATCACCAAGAGGTAAAATATATAGTGAAAACAYTAGTGGTCCTAAAACGGAACCTTGAGGAACACCGACATTTACAGTTGATGTGTCAGAGGACAAACCATCCACAGAGACAAACTGATGTCTTTCCGACAGATAAGATCTAAACCAGGCCAGAACTTGTCCGTGTAGACCAATTTAGCTTTCCAATCTCTTCAAAAGAATGTGGTGATCGATGGTATCAAAAGCAGCACGAGGACAGATGCAGAGCCTCTGCAGTCTCAGTGCTATGATGGGGTCTAAAACCGGACTGAAGCCTTTCGTATACATTGMTTGTGTTCATGAAGGCAGTGAGTTGCTGTGCAACAGCTTTTTCAATTTTTTTTGAGAGGAATGGGCGATTAAATATAGGCCGATAGTTTCTTATATTTTCTGGGTCTGTCACGTTCCTGACCTGTTTTCCTTTGTTTTGTATTTGTTTTAGTTGGTCTGGGCGTGAGTTGGGTGGGTTGGTCTAGGTTATATTTTCTATGTTGGGATTTTGGTGTTCGGCCTGGTATGATTCTCAATCAGAGACAGCTGTCAATCGTTGTCCCTGATTGAGAATCATACATAGGCAGCCTGGGTTTCACTTGTGTTTTGTGGGTGTTTGTTCCTGTGTCAGCGTTTGGGCCACACAGGACTGTTTCGGGTTTGTCACGTTTGTTGTTTTTGTATTTTGAAGTGTTTTGTTGTTTTGTCATTAAATAATGAACACTTACCCCTCTGCATTTTGGTCCGATCCATGCTCCTCCTCGTCCGAGGAGGAGAACGACTACGACAGCCGTTACAGAAACCCCACCAAAAAAGGATCAAGCAGAGTGGGACAGACAGCAGCAGGACGAGACACAGACTCGTGACTTGGGAGGAATCCTGGACGGAAAAGGACCCTGGCTCAGCCAGGGGAATATCGCCGTCCCAAGGCGGAGTTGGAGCAGCGAAGGCAGAGAGGCTGGTATGAGGAGGCAGCGCGGCGACGCGGTTGGGAGCCGAGAGTCAGACCCAAACATTTCTTGGGGGGGGGACACGCGGAGTGTGGCAAAGCCGGGTAGGATACCTAGCCAACTCCCCGTGCTTACAGTGGAGTGAGAGGCGTCGTACTGGTCAGAACACCGTGTTATGCGGTAAAGCGCACGGTGTCCCCAGTACGTGTGCTTAGTCCAGTGCGGGCTATTCCACCGTGCCGCACTGGCCGGGCTAGGTTGGGCATCGAGCCGTGTCATGAAGCCGGCCCAACGCATCTGGCCTCCAGTGCGTCTCCTCGGGCCGGCGTACATGGCACCAGCCTTACAGATGGTGTCCCCGTTCGCCACAGCATGGCCAGTGCGGGCTATTCCACCTGGCCGGCTACGGGGACCATTCAACCTGGTAGGGTTGGGGAGCTCGGTGCTCAAGAGCACGTGTCCTCCTTCACGGTCCGGTTTTTTCCGTGCCACCTCCACTTACCAGTCCTCCGGTGGCAGCCCCGCACCAGGCTGTCTCTCCGGGTTCTCTCTCCAGCTGTTTCCACCTGTCCAGCGCTGTCAGAGTTCCTTTCCTCGCCAGCCTGAGTTGAACTGTCTGCCTGCCCAGCGCTGCCCGTCTGTCCCGACCTTCAGAACCGTCCAGACAGGATCAGCCAGAGCCGTCCAGCCAGGACCAGCCAGAGCGTCGCCAGGACAGCCAGAGCGTCCAGCCAGGACCAGCAGAGCCGTCCAGCCAGGACCAGCCAGAAGCCCGTCCAGCCAGGATCAGCCAGAGCCGTCCAGCCAGGACCAGCCAGAGCCTGCCAGCCAGGGACCGCCAGACCGTCCAGCCAGGACCAGCCAGAGCCGTCCGCAGCCAGAGACGCAGCCAGCCAGCCAGGAGCTGTGCCAGCCAGCCGGGATGCCGCCAGGCTAGCCAGCCGGGATCCGCCAGAGCCAGCCAGCCGGGATCCGCCAGAGCCAGCCAGCCGGGATCCGCCAGAGCCAGCACCGGATCCGCCCTCAGTCCCGGTGCTGCCCCTCAGTCCGGTGCTGCCCTCAGTCCGGTGCTGCCCCTCAGTCCGGCTGCTCCCTCAGTCTGTTACTGCTCTTTGGAATAGTGGGATTGACATGGAGGGTGGTTATGGGGAGGAGGCCACGGAGGCGGGGTTGGACTATGGTGGGGACCACGACCAGCGCCAGAGCCCCACCCGTGGACAGACGCCCACCCAGACCCTCCCCTAGACTTTGTGCTGGTGCGCCGGAGTTGCACCTTAAGGGGGGTTCCTGTCACGTTCCTGACCTGTTTTCCTTTGTTTTTGTATTAGTTGGTCAGGGCGTGAGTTGGGTGGGTGGTCTAGGTTATATTTTCTATGTTGGGATTCTAATATTTCTGTCACGAATCCCGCTTCCTGAGTCTGGTGTTTGCCTGTGTTTCTGTCCTGGAGTGTGTTTCCGGTGTCCTGGAACGCAACCCTGTCTGGTTGCGGGCGAATTAGCTTGTTGGGAGATCGATGTTCACCCGCACCTGTATCCCATCAGTAATCTGCACACCTGTCCTGATCATCACCTCTCCCCTTCAAAAGCTCTGACCTGACATCCATTCCCTGCCGGATCGTTAGCCATGAACAGTATGTTGTGCCCACGAACCAGCCTCCAGTTTATAGAGTTTGTTTTGTTTTGTTTTATTGTTTTGTACGTCTTGCTTGCCTTTGACTTACCGCCGTTTGTTTTGTCTACAGCCATTCACCCGGAACCCATACCCCATCCCTGTCTGCTCGTCGCCAGTGTGTTGTTATCCATTGGATCTGCCTATCCACTCCCATCAACCCACCTCCGCTGCCCGCTCCTCCACCCGGAACTATCTACCTCCACGTTCTCATTGATTAATAAATACTCACCATCTTTTTACTCACCTTGTCCTGGTCTGCTTCTGGGTCCAATTCTGGTAAACCCTGACAATTTTGAAGTGTTTTGTTGTTTTGTCATTAAATAATGAACACTTACCCCTCTGCATTTTGGTCCGATCCATGCTCCTCCTCGTCCGAGGAGGAGAACGACTACGACAGCCGTTACAGGGTCAAGGTTTGGCTTTTTCAAGAGAGGCTTTATTACTGCCACTTTTAGTGAGTTTGGTACACATCCGGTGGATAGAGAGCCGTTTATTATGTTCAACATAGGAGGGCCAAGCACAGGAAGCAGCTCTTTCAGTAGTTTAGTTGGAATAGGGTCCAGTATGCAGCTTGAAGGTTTAGAGGCCATGATTTTTTCATCATWGTGTCAAGAGATATACTACTAAAACTCTTGAGTGTCTCCCTTGATCCTAGGTCCTGGCAGAGTTGTGCAGACTTAGGACAACTGAGCTTTGGAGGAATASGCAGATTTAAAGAGAAGTCCGTAATTTGCTTTCTAATGATCATGATCTTTTCCTCAAAGAAGTTCATGAATTTATCACTGCTGAAGTGAAAGCGATCCTCTCTTGGGGAATGTTGCTTTTTAGTTAGCTTTGCGACAGTATCAATTTTTTMMGGGGGGGATTGTTCTTATTTTCCTCAATTAAGTTGGAAAAATAGGATGGTCGAGCAGCAGTGAGGGCTCTTCGATACTGCACGGTACTGTCTTTCCAAGCTAGTCGGAAGACTTCCAGTTTGGTGTGGCGCCATTTCCGTTCCAATTTTCTGGAGCTTGCTTCAGAGCGTGGGACTGCATCTAGGGTATTGCGCAAGGTTAAATTGATTTCCTCAGTTAGGTGGTTAACGGATTTTTGTACTCTGACATCCTTGGGTAGGCAGAGGGAGTCTGGAAGGGCATCTAGGAATCTTTGGGTTGTCCGAGAATTTATAGCACGACTTTCGATGATCCTTGGTTGGGGTCTGAGCAGATTATTTGTTGCGATTGCAAACATAATAAAATGGTGGTCCGATAGTCCAGGATTATGAGGAAAAACATTAAGATCCACAACATTTATTCCACGGGACAAAACTAGGTCCAGAGTATGATTGTGGCAGTGAGTAGGTCCGGAGACATGTTGGACAAAACCCACTGAGTCGATGATGGCTCCGAAAGCCTTTTGGAGTGGGTCTGTGGACTTTTCCATGTGAATATTAATGTCACCAAAAATTTGAATATCATCTGCCATGACTACAAGGTCCAATAGGAATTTAGGGAACGTAGTGAGGAAAGCTGTATATGACACAGGAGGCCTGTAAACAGTAGCTATAAAAAGTGATTGAGTTGGCTGCATAGATTTCATGACTAGAAGCTCAAAAGACGAAAACTTCTTTTTTTTTGGTAAATTGAAATTTGCTATCATAAATGCTAGCAACACCTCCGCCTTTGCGGGATGCGCGGGGGATATGGTCACTAGTGTAACCAGGAGGTGAGGCCTCATTTAACACAGTAAATTCATCAGGCTTAAGCCATGTTTCAGTCAGGCCAATCACATCAAGATTATGATCAGTGATTGGTTAATTGACTATAACTGCCTTGGAAGTGAGGGATCTAACATTAAGTAGCCCTATTTTGAGATGTGAGGAATCACAATCTCTTTCAAAATGGCAGGAATCGAGGAGGTCTGTATTCCAGTGAGATTGCTAAGGCGAACACCGCCATGTTTAGTTTTTCCAAATCTAGGTCGAGGCACAGACACGGTCTCAATGGTGATAACTGAGTTGACTACACTGACTGAGCTAGTGGCAGACTCCACTAAGCTGGCAGGCTGGCTAACAGCTAACAGATAACATGGGGCCTGTGAACTATACCTTTAATGTGGAGGTTTTTCCCATGACATACTGTACACTGATGATCAGAAGAGTCAGTGTGTTCACTAGAATGGAATGATCTGTTAATCCATTCTCTTGTCTCTCTTTTATATCATATTCAGGACCTGATTCTCAATGACAACCACAAAATGATCAAGTAAATACTGCATGATTAAATACTGAAATATAAGCAATTCAGAAATCGTGAACATAACATATCTTGGTTATGTCATGGTATTTGCAAATCTACTGAACCATGATCTACAGAACCATTGAATTATGTCACCCTGAATTTCACCTCCAAGAAGAGGAAGATGGAGAGGAGAAGAGAGATGGAGCTGGAACCCCATGTAGTGTATGCTGCTACAAGATGACAAAGTGGAGGGGGATGGAAGAGGAGGAAAATGTGTGAAACAGGAGACAAAGAGCTGCGAGATCATAGGTTTAATCCTAAACACATGAAAAGTGGGATGTATACGGTACGGGGCAACAGAAGACGAACAGAAAAGGGGCTAATGATATTGGAGATGGGGCAAGGGCTGATAAAGCCGGGGAAAGTTTGTGGGACTCCACCCGGAGGGGAAGGTCTCGAGTGGACAGCCATACCCTCTGCCCGACACAATACCGGGGAGTCGAGGGTCCGTGAGCTGTCCGCTTGTTGTCGATACCTGGAGGTGGTCTTCCAGGTACAGCCACAGCGGCGGACAAACATCTGGGTCAAGGGTATGCCGACCTCTTCCTCCAGGAAGAGCGGGGGCTGATAACCCAGGGAACACTCGAAAGGCGAGAGTCCAGTGGCAGAGCAGAGGAGGGTGTTACGGGCGTATTCAACCCACACTAGTTGCTGGCTCTAGGTGGTGGGGTTGGCGGAGACAAGGCAGCGAAGAATCGTCTCCAGGTCTTGATTGGCTCGCTCTGACTGGCCGGAGACGTCGGGGACTTCCGTGATGCCTCGGAGGCGAGTTGGAATTCTTGGTCGGGAGAGTGGAATCGGACCTCCTCCCCTTCTTACGTTCCCGTAGCCGCCCATCGACCTGGATGGTCAAGGCAATGAGCGAGTTGAGATCCATCGGTAGTTCCCGGGCTGCTAGTTCGTCCTTACCCTCCTCCGATACTCTGTACAGGAATGTGTCGAACAGCACTTCTGGGTTCCAGGCACTCTCAGCTGTCAATGTGCGGAAATCCACCGCATAGTCTGCACAATGCGGGAGTCTTGCCAAAGCTGGAGTAACTTCCGGTCAGCCTCTCTCCCGGATAATTGAGAATCTAAAACGTTCTTCACCTCCGCCACAAACTCCTCCAGACTGAAGCATACGGCCGACTGTTGCTCCCACATGGCCGTAGCCCAGGCGAGAGCCTTCCCGGACCTCAGCGTGATGAGGTACGCTATCTTCGAGAGGTCCTAGGGGAAGGAGGAGGGCTACAGCTCGATGATGAGAGAACACTGCATGAGAAACGCCCGACAGGTTCCCGACTCTCCAGCGAAGTGTTCCGGGAGAGGTAAGCAGGGCTCTTGAGAAACTCAGGAGGCCGCTCTGCTAACAGCCCAGGTTACCATTTTGTAGCTCTGTGTCTCTGCTTTAATCCAACGTAAAAAACACAATTTCAAACTTTGCGACATAAGATCGAATCAAGGCGGTCAGTCACATTTGGATTTTTTTTATAGGGTGACCTTGAGGGGCAAAGTACCCAACAGTATTAACTATTGTATTAAACTGATCACTTCTAAAGACAAATAAAGAGTTATACCAAAATTGCCTTTGTCATGATGTTATTTGCCTCTTAGTATTTCCTATCTTGGCTTTGCACTGATTACAGCCCCCTATTCCCGAGAAGCAGTTTATAAAGAGAATATGATTGGGGTCTGAGGTGGAGGAGGAGCCAGTGAGGGTACGCATCACTTCCTGTGGTGTGAGTGACAGGAAGGAGCTGCTCAGTGTAGAGTGAGACCTGCTGAGGTGAACATCACTGAGCCTCTCATGGATTAACACTGGGGGATGACCTCTCTCCTCTCTCTCTCTCTCTCTCTCTCTCTCTCCTCTCTCTCTCTCTCTCTCTCTCTCTCTTCTCTCTCTCTCTCTCTCTCTCTCCAGATTTGCAGTAAATGCCTGGGTGATTTGAGGGCATGGGAGGGGGGTCTTTACACACCTCTCTTCATCTGTTCATCTGGACAGTAAACACCAGACCCCTGCCGCTCAGTTATATGTGCAAAGTATGTCAAGAATACAAATAACAAGCAAAAGCATTTTCCAAACGCTAAACTGTGCAGGGTTTCTTAAACTATAAGTCCTGAGTTATGAGAATACATCTATAATCACACACTATTTATTTTTACTTTGGGTCATTGGAGGACGATTTGGGTCAAGGGAGGACAGTCATTTTCTCATTTGGGTCTCGAGTTGAAAACATTTAAGAACCCTAAAGGATTCAACAAGAGTAGAAAGTGCAGATAAAGACTTAGTGTGATCTGAATAGTTTTCTCAACTCTTCGTTCATYAAAAAGAAAGAAATTAAGCCAACATAAACATATATTATTCAACGCTAATGCAGTTACAACTAGTATTAGTATTTAATGTTGGAGGCTTATGATGAAAACCAAGAACCAAAAATGCAGCTTTTATGCAGTGGTGGGTAAATGTGCATTATGGATGATTACTGTAACTCTTGGGCTGGGCTGGGTTGGGGTCGGAAGTATTAGCAGCACGAGAGATCATTCACCATTTCCTAGTTAAACCTTTATTTTCACTAGGCAAGTGAACAAATTCTTACTTACAATGACGTCCTATTGCAGTCAATGTTTAATTTCTCTCAAAAAAGAAGCAGCTGTATCAAGCAATTATTTGTTTGCCTTGATCCAGTAACTGACCTGCTTTAACATTTATTTTTAAAAAGTAATTCCTGAGAAGCTCAGACTATGGTAAGCCAGAGGACACACGTCTAAGATTGTAGTCAGCCAATAATATCTCTCGTTTCAGTGTTCCCTCCTACTGCATGAAAGGTACACGTAAAGTGCCATCATATATAGGGTGCATGTAAGTCTCCCACTGTCAGACCCACACACTATACAGTGCAGAAGGGTCTAATGTTACAATGATGAATAGAGAAGTATTTATATTTTACATCAACTTGGGTAAGTGTAAGACATTTAATTTAGTTCCTTTTTTAATAATTTGTAGTAAGTATGTAGTTTGAATATGATACGTGAAGTGGATGTTGTCTGTAACGGGTAGAAATGGTTTATCCATGTCTTTGTCTTTGATCCATTTTGTCTGTTTGCTTTGACAGTTTGTGCTTTTACCAAACCAAACGTAATCCAACCAACCCCTGTGATGGTTACTGAGCTGGGAGGCACTGTGACTCTCACTTGTCTTTGTTCAGATGAGTCAGTGACCAGATTTAATTGGTTCAAGCAGAGTTTTGGACAGGAACCCCTCCTCATGGCATCATCTCTTTATGTTGGCCAAGATAGTTATTATTCCATCAACTTCATTAAGGACTTTACTGAGACCAAGCGTTTGGGTGTGAGGAGAGTAGACTACAGCTGTAACTTGACCATATCAAAGACAGAGCCAGGGGACTCAGCTACATACTATTGTTCCACTACAGTCATCTATGAGCCTCACATATGGAGAGGAACTTTTATTAATTGTCAAAGGTAACTAAACACTTGCTTCTTCAATTTCGAATTGTGTGGCCCGTATATTGGTATGTTCGTATGACTGCTACGTAAAATGCTAGCGATGAATACATGGCCTTTTATGTATTTCACCAACACATCTTAGTCTTACTTTAGTCTCTCTCTCTGTCTTCAGACTCAGAGTCCAACAGCATGTCTTTGCTCCAGCAGCCTGTGTCTGAATTAGGTCAGCCAGGAGGCTCTGTGACTCTGAACTGTACAATACACACTGAAACCTGTGTAGAGAACACAGTGTCTATTGGTTCAGACATGGCTCAGGAGAATCCCGTCCAGGAATCATTTACACCCATGGAAACTGGAGTGATCAGTGTGAGAAGAGCCCTGATGCTGGGTCTCCTACACAGAGCTGTGTCTTCAACCTCCCCAAGAGGAACCTCAGCCTCTCGATGCTGGGACTTACTACTGTGCTGTGGCCTCATGTGGGGAGATACTGTTTGGGAACGGGACCAAGCTGGACATTGAGGGTATATGATACAGATTCTATTTCATTTATATCTACTGTATATAGTCTACGGTGTAGAACATACATTTACTTGCTATTCTGGATTCTTCTATTACTGTTTGAATTTCAACAGACCATAGAGCAGATCCTCTCTCTTGGTGTCCTGCCTGGGTGTAGTATTGGGTGTCACGTTCACCTTTATCATTGTCCTGGTTTGCATCATGTACAAGATGAACAACACAACATGTTGCAGTGCAGAGGTAAGTTACTATCCTTGCTATTCGTTGATGTCACCATTTGTTGTTGTTTCAGTAGTGAAGAAGTAGAAGTATCCTAATCTTTTGTGTCATCTTTTCAGGACTCGTCTCACAGACCAGAGGTCCTGCAGTTACCAGGTCAGACGCAGGGTAAGCAGAAATCATTTTATATTGTCTGAAGTCTATTGTGAAGCCTGTCTTTAACCAACTTCACTAATTGAATGTCAACAATGCTATTTTGTGCTTCACAGGACCAAGATGGAGACAGTCTCCATTACGTAGCTCTGAATCTGAGCAACAAGAAGAACAGGTCTAGAAGACAGAGAGGTCACATGGAGACAGTGGTGTACGCTGGGATCAGACAGTAGAACTGGATGAATGAACCAACGATCCTTTTATACTAGATAACTCTTTATTAACTAGTTCTAGCTTCATTAACTATCTATGAACGCATAAGCAGTCAAATGTGATGAAAACAGTGGTCATAGCTTTTTTGTTATACAAAGTTGAAATAATTGAATGCATTGCTTCTCTGACAAACCAATTTTTACATTTGAATAATATTAATAATAATTAGGGGGGTGCTTATATTTGTCTTGGTACTCAAGTGTGTAATGGAAATGTTATTTTTATGCTAATCCCAACTCCCCCTGAGACACCCGCAGGGAGTGGGTTCACAGCCAGGGTCACCATTGTACAGCACCCCTGGAGCAATTAGGGTTAAGTGCCTTGCTCAAGGGCACCTCGACAGATTGTTATTATTTGTATTTATTTGTGTGCCCATTTTAGCAACAGAGAACTAGTTACTTGTGTAAAGAAAAATAAAGTGTTTCCAACTGTTTGAATGTGAATAAATTGAACTCATTGCATACTATGATGATATGACGCTTTTTACAGATAGATGCTCTTAACTGTCTCAGACATTATGGTCTGTTTACACAGCCTTGTGGTGAAGGTGGAGGTGTTGCAGTGACTTTCCACTGATGGAAACTAACCTCTTATAGACATTTAACACAGGAAGACTGACCTGCACCCACACTACTCTCTACTTTGTCCCTTAGGGCCCCTTACTGTTCACACTACTTAGTGGGTGTGAAACAGACCCTTAGTGCAGCAAAGGCCAATCAACACAAATGTGAAGGTCAAAGTTTACTTAATGATGTGAAGTCTAGCAGTACCACATCATGTTACGGCAAATGATTTAGGCTGCTTGCAACAGATCTACTCGTAGTTAAAGTTGCACAACAGCCACCTCCACAGGAGGACAGGCATCATTCTGTTGTAGCTTGTTTAAAAAAAAGTTTTTTTAAGACATAGGCCTACTTTTTGCATCCTACACCCCCTCACATACACAGCAACCAATTTACAGGTAGGCTGTGGTCTGCTGTCAACAGAACACGACGTTGTAACTAGCTACACTTTCGTGAGGCCTGCAGATCTTCTGCACAGCACCGTCTGTCTGTCTGTCTGTCTGTCTGTCTGTCTGTTGTCTCTGTCGTCTGGCTGGTCTGTCTGTCTGTCTGTCTGTCTGTCTGTCTGTCTGTCTGTCTGTCTGTCTGTCTGTCTGTCTGTCTGTCTGTCTGTCTGTCTCAATTCAAATCAACGTCTTTATTGGCATGGGAAACATATGTTAACATTGCCAAAGCAAGTGAAGTAGGTKATATACAAAAGTGAAATAAACAGAAATAAACAGAAGTTCCAAAAGAGTAAAGACATTTCACATGTCATATTATGTATATATACAGTGTTGTAACGATGTGCAAATGGTTAAAGTACAAAGGAGAAAATAAATAAACATAAATATGGGTTGTATTTACAATGTTGTTTGTTCTTCACTGGTCGCCCTTTTCTTTTGGCAACAGGTCACACATTTTGCTGGTGTAATGGCACACTGCGGTATTTCACCCATTAGATATTGGAGTTGATCAAAATTGGGTTTGTTTTCGAATTTCTTTCTTTCTTTTATTTCACCTTTATTTAGCCAGGTGGGCAAGTTGAGAACAAGTTCTCATTTACAACTGCGACCTGGCCAATAATAAAGCAAAGCAGTTTGACACGTACAACAACACAGAGTTACACATGGAATYAACAAAACATACAGTCAATAATACAGTTGAAGAAAATCTACATACAGTGTGTCCAAATGAGGTAAGAAAAGGGAGGTAAGGCAATAAATAGGCCATGGTGGCGAAGTAATTACAATATACCAATTAGACACTAGATTCATTGATGTGCAGAAGATGAATGTGCAAGTAGAGATACAGGAGTGCAAAGGAGCAAGGTAAATTAATAAATACAGTATGGGGATGAGGTAGTTGGATGGGCTATTTACAGATGAGCTATGTACAGGTGCAGTGATCTGTGAGATGATCAGACAGCTGGTGCTTAAAGCTAGTGAGGGAGGTAAGAGTCTCCAGATTCAGTGATTTTTGCAATTCAATCCAGTCTTTGGCAGCAGAGAACTGGAAGGAAAGGCGGCCAAAGGAGAAATTGGCTTTGGGGGTACCTAGAGAGATATACCTGCTGGAGCGCGTGCTACGGGTTGGTGCTGCTATGGTGACCAGTGAGCTGAGATAAGGCGGGGCCTTACCTATCAGAGACTTGTAGATGACCTGAAGCGAGTGCCAGCCAACGAGAGTGTCACGCCCTGACCGTAGAGATCCTTTTTATGTCTCTATTTTGGTTGGTCAGGGCGTGAGTTTGGGTGGGCATTCTATGTCTGGTGTTCTATGTTGTCTATTTCTTTGTGTTTGGCCGTGTGTGGTTCTCAATCAGAGGCAGCTGTCTATCGTTGTCTCTGATTGAGAACCATATTTAGGTAGCCTGTTTTCCCACTTTGAGTTGTGGGTGATTGTTTTCTGTTTAGTGTATGTCACCTTGCAGAACTGTTTCGTTTCCGGTTTTTCCTCATTGTTATTTTGTTTAGTGTTCAGTTTTGATTAAATTATTAATATGGACACCTACCACACTGCACCTTGGTCCTCTTCTCTTTCTCCTGACGACAATCGTTACAGAGAGCGTACAGGTCGCAGTGGTGGGCAGTATATGGCGCTTTGGTGACAAAACGGATGGCACTGTGATAGACAGCATCCAACTAATTTGTAAATGACAGGATGGGTAGGATGGTCAGTTTTACAAGGGTATGTTTGTCAGCATGAGTGAAGGATGCTTCGTTGCGAAATAGGAAGCCGATTCTAGATTTAATTTTGGATTGGAGATGCCTAATGTGAGTCTGGAAGGAGAGTTTACAGTCTAACCAGACACATAAGTATTTGTAGTTGTCCACATATTCTAAGTCAGAGCCGTCCAGAGTATGATGCTGGGCGGGCGGGCAGGTGTGGGCAGCGATCGGTTGAAGAGCATGCATTTAGTTTTACTTGCATTTAAGAGCAGTTGGAGGCCACGTCTGGAGGTWGTTAACACAGTGTCCAAAGAAGGAAGGGCCAGAAGTATACAGAATGGTGTCGTCTGCGTAGAGGTGGATCAGAGACTCACCAGCAGCAAGAGTGACATCATTGATGTATACAGAGAAGAGAGTCGGCCTGAGAATTGAACCCTGTGGCACCCCCATAGAGACTGCCAGAGGTCCGGACAACAGGCCCTCCGATTTGACACACTGAACACACTGAGAAGTAGTTGGTGAACCAGGAGAGGCAGTCATTTGAGAAACCAAGGCTGTTTGGTCTGCCGATAAGAATGTGATGATTGACAGAGTCGAAAGCCTTGGCCAGGTCGATGAATACGGCTGCACAGTAATGTCTCTTATCGATGGCAGGTATGATATCGTTTTGGACCTTGAGCATGGCTGAGGTGCACCCATAACCAGCTCTGAAACCAGATTGCATAGCGGAGAAGGTACGGTGGGATTAGAATTGGCCGGTAATCTGTTTGTTAAACCTCTCTAGGGTATGTGGGACGGTAGCGTCTCACCTCGTCAACAGCCAGTGAAACTGCAGGGCGCCAAATTCAAAACAGAAATCCCATAATTAAAATTCCTCAAACATACAAGTATTTTACACCATTTTAAAGATACACTTGTTGTAAATCCAGCCACAGTGTCCGATTTCAAAAAGGCGTTACGACAAAAGAACACCAAAAGATTATGCTAGGTCAGAGCCAAGTCACAGAAAAACACAGACATTTTTCCAGCCAAAGAGAGGAGTCACAAAAAGCAGAAATAGAGATAAAATGAATCACTAACTTTGATGATCTTCATCAGAGGACACTCATAGGACTTCATTTACACAATACATGTATGTTTTGTTCGGTAAAGTTCATATTATATCCAAAAATCTGAGTTTACATTGGCACGTTATGTTCAGTAGTTCCAAAACATCCGGTGATTTTGCAGAGAGCCACATCAATTACAGAAATACTCATAATAAACATTGCTAAAGAGACAAACTGTTATGCATGGAATTTAGATCCACTTCTCCTTAATGCAACCGCTGTGTCAGATTAAAAAAAAAAAAACGTTATGGAAAAAGCACACCATGCAATAATCTGAGTACAGCGCTCAAGGACCAACACCACCCACACAGATATCCGCCATGTTGTGTAGTCAACAGAAGCCAGAAATAGCATTATAAATATTCACTTGCCTTTGATGATCTTCATCAGAATGCACTCCCAGCAATCCCAGTTCACAAATAATGTTTGTTTTGTTCGATGAGAGTCCATCATTTATGTCCAAATACCTCCTTTTTGTTAGCGCGTTTAACCCAGTAATCAAAATTCATGACGCACGATCACTAGGTGCAGACGAATAGTCAAAACGTTCCGTTACAGTCCGTAGAAACATGTCAAACGATGTATAGAATCAATCTTTGGGATTTAAAAAAAATAAATCTTCAATAAGTTCCAACCGGAGAATTCCTTTGTCGTCAGAAATGCAATGGAACGCAAGCTAACTCTCTCATGTGAACCGCCTGGTCAGCTCGTGGCTCTCTGGAAGACCTCCGACTCATTCTCCTCTCATTCACCCCCACTTCACAGTAGAAGCCTCAACATCTAGTGGAAGCCTTAGGAAGTGCAATATGACCCCATTTCCATTGTATCTTGGATAAGCAAAGAGTTGAAAACATACAACTAGATTTCCCACTTCCTGGTTGGATTCTGTCTCAGGTTTTTGCCTGCCATATGAGTTCTGTTATACTCACAGACATCATCAAACAGTTTTAGAACTTCAGAGTGTTTTCTATCCAATGTTACCATATATGCATATCCTAGCATCTGGGCCTGAGTAGCGGCCGTTTACTCTGGGCACGCTTTTCATCCTGACGTGAAAATACTGCCCCTACCAAGATAGGTTAACTTGGCTTTCGAAGACCTTAGAAAGACAGGTTAGGATAGATATAGGTCTGTAGCAGTTTGGGTCTAGAGTGTCTCCACCTTTGAAGAGGGGATGACCGTGGCAGCTTTCCAATCTTTGGGAATCTCAGACGATACGAAAGAGAGGTTGAACAGGCTAGTAATAGGGTTGCAACAATTTCGGCAGATCATTTTAGAAAGAGAGTGTCCAGATTGTCTAGCCCGGCTATTTGTAGGGGTCAAGATTTTGCAGCTCTTTCTGTCACGCCCTGGCTTAGTATTTTGTTTTCTTTATTATTTTAGTTAGGTCAGGGTGTGACATGGGGAATGTTTGTGTTTGTCTCGTCTTGGGTGGTTATATGTAAGGGGTGTTGGGTTTAGTGTATGGGTTGTGTTTAGTGAATGTGTCTAGGTATGTCTATGGTTGCCTGAGTGGTTCTCAATCAGAGACAGCTGTCTTTCATTTGTCTCTGATTGGGAGCCATATTAAGGCAGCCATAGGCATTATGCGTTTGTGGATAATTGTCTATGTAGAACGTTTTTAGCTTTTGTATTGCACTTACGTTTGTAGCCTCACGGTCGTTGTTGTTTTGTTTAGTTTTTTTAAGTGTTCGTTTCGTGTTTCACTCATCTCTAATAAAAGATAATGTATTTTTCACACGCTGCGCCTTGGTCCACTCATTATCCTCAAGACGATCGTGACAGAATTACCCACCGTAACGGGACCAGCGCGTGTTAAGCAGCACAGGAGCAGCGCATAAAGGATCTTGGACTTGGGAGGAGATACTGGAAGGTAAGGGACCTTGGGCTCAACCGGGAGATAATCGCCTCCCTCGTGAGAGCTGGAGCAGCTAAAGCGAGAGGCGATATGAGGAGGCAGCACGGAAGAAGGCTGGAAGCCCGAGAGTCAACCCAAAAATGTCTTGGGGGGGGCTACAACGGAGTGTGGCGAAGTCAGGTAGGAGACTGCGCCAACTCCCTATGCTTACCGTGGAGTGCGAGATACAGGCAGACACTGTGTTATGCGGTAGAGCGCATGGTGTCTCCTGTAAGTGTGCATAGCCCGGTGCGCGTTATTCCACCTCCCCGCACTGGCAGGGCTAGATTGAGCCAGGTGCCATGAAGCCGGCTCAAAATATCTGGCCTCCAGTACGTCTCCTCGGGCCGGTGTACATGGCACCAGCCTTACGCATGGTGTCCCCGGTTCGCCAACACAGCCCAGTGCGGGTTATTCCACCTCCCCGCACTGGTTCGGGCTACGGGGAGCATCAACCAGGTAAGGTTGGGCAGGCTCAGTGCTCAAGGGAGCCAGTACGCCTGCATGGTCCGGTATATCCGGCGCCACCTCCCCGCCCCAGCCCAGTACCACCAGTGCCTACACCACGCACCAGGCTTCCAGTGGTGTCTCCAGAGCCCTGCCTTCCTCCACGCACTCGCCCTATGGTGCGTGTCTCCAGCCCGGTACCACCAGTTCGGCACCACGCACCAAGCCTCCTGTGCGTCTCCAGAGTCCTGTGCGTCCTGTTGCTGCTCCCCGCACTAGCCCTGAGATGCGTGTCCCCAGCCGGTACCACCAGTTCCGGCACCACGCACTAGGCCTAATGTGCGTCTCCAGGGTCCAGTATGCCCTGTTCCTTCTCCCCGCACTAGCCTTCAGGTGCGTGTCCCCAGCCCGGTACCACCAGTTCCGGCACCACGCACTAGGCCTAATTTGCATCTCAGGGTCCAGTATGCCCTGTTCCTTTCTCCCGCACTAGCCTTCATGCGTGTCCCAGCCCGGTACCACCAGTGTCCGGCACCACGCACCAGGCCTACAGTGCGCCTCAGCCGGCCAGAGTCTGCCGTCTGCCCAGCGGCGCCTGAACTGCCCGTCTGCCTACGCTGTCTGAGCTGTCCGTCTGCACAGCGCCGCATGAACTGCCCGTCTGTCCTGAGCCTTCAAAGCCGCCCGTCTCTCCTGAGCCTTCAAAGCCGCCCGTCTGTCCTGAGCCTTCAAAGCCGCCCGCTGTCCTGAGCCTTCAAACCGCCCGTCTGTCCTGAGCCTTCAGAGCCGTCCGCCAGACAGGAGCCTAGAGCCGTCGCGACGGAGCCGCTAAAGCCGTCCGCCAGACAGGAGCCGCTAGAGCCGTCCGCCAGACAGGAGCAGCCAGAGCCTTCCGCCAGACAGGAGCAGCCAGAGCCTTCCGTCAGACAGGAGCGCCAGAGCCTTCCGTTAGACAGGAGCAGCCAGAGCCGCCAGCAGCCATGAGCAGCCAGTGCGCCAGCCAGCCATGAGCAGCCAGAGCCGTCAGCCACCATGAGCAGCCAGAGCCATCAGCCAGCCCATGAGCAGCCAGAGCCGTCAGCCAGCCATGAGCAGCCAGAGTCGCCAGCCAGCCATGGGCAGCGAGATCGCCAGCCAGCCATGAGCAGCCAGAGTCGCCAGCCAGCCATGAGCAGCCAGAGTCGCCAGCCAGCCATGAGCAGCCAGAGTCGCCAGCCAGCCATGAGCAGCCAGAGTCGCCAGCCAGCCATGAGCAGCCAGAGTCGCCAGCCAGCCATGGGCCGAGAGTCGCCAGCCAGCCATGAGCAGCCAGAGTCGCCAGCCAGCCATGAGCAGCCAGAGTCGCCAGCCAGCCATGAGCAGCCAGAGTCGCCAGCCAGCCATGAGCAGCCAGAGTCGCCAGCAGCCATGGGCAGCGAGAGTCGCCAGCCAGCCATGAGCAGCCAGAGTCGCCAGCCAGCCATGAGCACAGAGTCGCAGCCAGCCATGAGCAGCCAGAGTCGCCAGCCCAGAGCAGCAGAGTCGCCAGTCAGCCAGGATCTACCAGAGACCAAAGCTGGTATTGACAATGGTGGAGTGGGGGTCACGTCCCGCACCCGAGCCGCCGCCATAGGAAGGCCCACCCGGACCCTCCCTTCTGTTGTAGGTTTTGCGGCCGGAGGCCGCACCTTTGGGGGGGGGGGGGTACTGTCACGCCCTGGCCTTAGTATTCTTTGTTTTCTTTATTATTTTAGTAGGTCAGGTGTGACATGGGGAATGTTTGTGTTTTGTCTCGTCTGGGTGGTTATATGGTAAAGGGGGTGTTGGATTTAGTGTATGGGGTTGTGTTTAGTGAATGTGTCTAGGTATGTCTATGGTTGCCTGAGTGGTTCTCAATCAGAGACAGCTGTCTTTCATTTGTCTCTGATTGGGAGCCATATTTAAGGCAGCCATAGGCATTATGCGTTTGTGGATAATTGTCTATGTAGAACGTTTGTAGCTTTTGTATTGCACTTACGTTTGTAGCTTCACGGTCGTTTTTGTTTTGTTTAGTTTTGTTTTAAGTGTTCGTTTCGTGTTTCACTCATCTCTAATAAAAGAGAATGTATTTTCACACGCTGCGCTTGGTCCACTCATTATCCTCAAGACGATCGTGACACTTTCAGAAGATCAGCTATCTGGATTTGGGTGAAGGAGAAATGGTGGGGGCTTGGGCGGGTTGCTGTGGAGGGTGCCAGGCAGTTGACCGGGGTAGGGGTAGCCAGGTGGAAAGCATGGCCAGCCATAGAGAAATGCTTATTGAAATTCTCAATTATAGTGGATTTATTGGTAGTGACAGTGTTTCCTAGCCTCAGTGCAGTGGGCAGCTGGGAGGAGGTGCTCTTATTCTCCATGGACTTCGTTGTGGATCTGTGTAATCTGAGGGAAATATGTGTCTCTCACTCTCTTTTTATTTTTCTCTCTCTTTCTTTCTCTCTGTCTGTCTGTCTGTTACGGAAGTCGCAATTCTCCTCCTCGGACGAGGAGAGGCGAGAGGAGAGGATCAGAAGACCAATATGCAGCGTGGTAGTTTGAAGACATAATGATTTACTAACAGAACCGAAAAACACTTGATAAATTACAAAACAACAAAACGACGTAGACAGACCTGAACTGGAGCACTTACATAAACACGAAGAACGCACGAACAGGAACAGACTACATAAACGAACGACAAAACGAAACAGTCCCGTGTGGTAAAACATACAGACACAGGAGACAACCACCCACAACAAACAATGTGAAACAACCTACCTTAATATGGTTCTCAATCAGAGGAAACGTAAACCACCTGCCTCTAATTGAGAACCATATCAGGTAACCCATTAACCAACATAGATACACATAACATAGAATGCCCACCCCAACTCACGCCCTGACCGACTAAACACATACAAAACAACAGAAAACAGGTCAGGAACGTGACACTGTCTCTCTCTCTCCCTCACTCTCTCTTTCTCTGTCTATCTTTCTCTGTCTTTCTTCATTGACTTTCTCTCTGTGGTTTCCAGCAGGATGTCTCAGTGGTGTCAGTTAGTTGTATACATACTCTATACTTGCTCTTCAAGTTTCCCATTTTAGCAACAGTAGACCACTATTTTCATGAGGCAGCTTGATATCTTTATATATATATTCAGTTAAAATCTGTCAAAAACCACAATGAACTTTCTATTGGGTCATTTGACCTAGACATCTGAAGTACTTTGCCTCACGCACATGACAGTTTTAAGTGTGATGTAAAGCAGCATCATCATCTGGGACAAGAAGAATGAGCCTCCTCATATTTATATCATGGGAGGGCTTTTATCRGTCCATACATTGGAGAATACTTTGTATATGAGATAAGACTATTATCATGTTTTCTGTAGATGTTTCTCTGTGTTATGAAGTGACTGTGTGGTGGCCATAGAAGCCCTACAGGATGACAGTGTCATAACATGTGGCCAACAAGGTCACAACTACTGTATGACTCCCATGGACCACAATGGCAAGAACAACAGACGAAGCAAAGTGATCCATTGATGCTTGTGGTTATGTCTTATAAGTTCAGGTGGACAAGCCCTCAGGTGGACGGCTGTAGTACATTGTATTGTAGACTGTATGAGCTGTATTTATGTATTGTAAAGGATGAATCCACACTAGTCACATTCAGCTTAAAAATACAAGAAAAAATTGACATATTCAAACTTGCAATGTGATAAAGTCGTGCAGCACATGTTCAAGCTGTACAACAACATGAATGCACGGTGTTTGTTGCATTCATGACCTACCGGCCAACCAATCAAATCTGAACATCCAGATCAGACGGTACCGGAGGTCAACCAATGATAGTAAAAACAAGATTCCTTTCTCTTCTGTAGAGAGACTGCATTTCACACAGGTCAATCTCGTCACTTGAAGGAACAAGCCAGGTGGACAAACTCTTCATCTTTCMTTTCATCTGGAAAGCTTGTAAGTAAGATCTAGCTGTAACGTCCTGACCAGAGTTCTTATGTGTTTTGCTTGTTTAGTGTTGGTCAGGACGTGAGCTGGGTGGAAATTCTATGTTGTGTGTCTAGTTTGTCTGTTTCTGTGTCCAGCCTAATATGGTTCTCAATCAGAGGCAGCTGTCAATCGTTGTCCCTGATTGAGAATCATATATAGGAGGCTTGTTTTGTGTTGGGATTTGGTGGGTGATTGTTTCCTGTCTCTGTGTTTTGTCTGCACCAGATAGGGCTGTCTCGGTTTTCACATTTGTTATTTTGTTACTTGTATTAGTGTTACCGTTTATTCGTCTAATTAAACATGTTGAACACTAGCCGCGCTGCATTTTGGTCCTCTCCTTCACCTATGGAAGAAAACCGTGACACTAGCTCAATTTACTAATCTTATAACTGTTAAACATACATTACAGGTTCTTACTATATTTGGTGCATGTGTTGTCAACATGGTCCATTTATTATTTAAATTCAGGTACATCTKAAACACAAWTCATTGTTCAGCCTGCTTCTTTCCAGAAGGYGGCAATGTGACTATTGATTGCCACATGACCAGTGAGAACATCAACTACATGATGTGGTACAAACTCACCACCAGAACTGTTCTTCAATACATTGCTAAATCTTCCAATTACCAGAGTGATGTACAATTCTACAACGAATTTGATGATGGGCGATTAACTGTGTTGCCTGGCAATAACACATTTCACTTCAACATTTCTGACACAAAACAAGAGGACATTGGGAACTACTTTACATACAGTATGTCCTCCGAATATTTGTAATTGGTTATTTTATCACATTTGATCTGTTATTTAACTTTCTTATCAGGCACAACTTCAAAGAGAAAGACTTTTATTCAGCAACCTGTGTCGGAGTCAGTCCATCCAGGAGGCTCTGTGACTCTGAACTGTACAATACACACTGAGACCTGTGTAGGAGAACACAGTGTCTATTGGTTCAGACATGGCTCAGGAGAATCCCATCCAGGAATTATTTCCACCCATGGAGACAGGAGTGATCAGTGTGAGAAGAGCCCTGATGCTGGGTCTCCTACACAGAGCTGTGTCTACAACCTCCCCAAGAGGAACCTCAGCCTCTCTGATGCTGGGACTTACTACTGGGCTGTGGCCTCATGTGGGGAGATACTGTTTGGGAACTGGACCAAGCTGGACATTCAAGGTAATTTCTTTCACTTAGTTTTTAATAGAAAACATGTTTAGATTTGGGTATGTCATTTTAGGCGAAAATTGAAAAAAAGGGGCGGATTCTTAAGAGGTTTCAAAAACATGTTTGTGTCGTGTTACCTGAAGAAATTACTATTACTATATTCATGTAATGTTGTATTGCTAGATAATGGCATAATAAATCATGTAATTGTTTGGTTTCAGAGTATGATGTCCCACTGACTCCCACTGCTCTTGCACTGGTCATATCAAACATTGTGTTTGTGATTGTCATCATTCTACTGACATGTTGGATATGCAAGGAAAGGCCTGAAGGTAGTCAGGCTTACTGTTGTTTTGCATGTTTCCTGCATATGACTAGTTACAGTAATATACTGCTGTGGAATTTTTCATCGACTATAATTTTTTACGATGTCCAAACCATATTGATTGTTTCAGTGAGATAGCTTGTATATGTAATACGTTTTCCTTCTTGTTTTTAATTTGAAGATGAAACTGATAGATCACCAACCCCACCAGTCAATCAGGTAAACTATTTGTTGTATCACTTTTTTCTCCATCTCAAAAGGGTTTATCTAGTAGATGTGACCAGTATAATGTCTTGTTATGGCTCCACCTCTCTCACACAGAACCAAGACAGTGACGTGGTAAACTATGCAGCTGTGAGTTTCACCAKCAAGAAAATCCCCTCCTCCAGAAGAGAGAGAGCCCAGACCAGCAGAGAGGATGCAGAGTACTCTGAGGTCAGGTACCTTCAGCAGGAGTGAGACATGGGAAGAACCTCACCACATTGAACGCAAACCACATCCATATACATTAGAGATAACTTCGAAGGCCTTGTGATGACTGGTAAAATAACTGCTTTTTGGACGCAAATAATAGCTAATAAAATAGGAAATAGCTCTACTTGTAACCTAGAAAAGCAACATGTATTCGAATATTCGATGAGTAGGCTTTCATTGTTTCTCTAATGTCTTAAATATGCTAATTGAATAAAGGTTTCTGATCAGAAATCACTGCTTCCTTAATGAGTTTGTTATTACACCTAAGTGTATTTTCATCATGTTACGTTTAGATATATTCAATTGTTTAAAAAAATTACCCTCTAGGTGAACTGTGAAGTCAAAGTAAAGACAGGGAAGTCCCTAAGTAGGTTTGAGTTTACTAACTCACAACATGGGTGACCCTCTGATCCAAACATCATATTTTCAGGTTGTATTTTCTTGTATCCATTCTTGCAAAGTGACACTGATTCAAACTTCATAGACAGACTGTTCCTGTTCCACATATGACCTACTCGGCAGCCAATCAGATGTTGAGCTGAACATACAAATCTGACAGACCAATCAGATGCCACCTAGATCTGACCAATCAGACATAAGATATGTGAGTCTGTGACTTAGTAGAGGATGCACTTAACAAATCACCCCTGCTCCAGAAAAGCTAGGGGTGAAGACAAGATGGTTGAGCTCTTGGTCTTTCTTCTTCTCTGCAACTCACGTAAGTGACACATTTCCTAAGAAAGTCTACCTTCAATCTGGGTTCAATAATAAGTGTTTGGTATACTGTCTTTTTCTTAATGGAAATACCTGATTTTGTTTCAGATGTGACCAAATCATCTGAGATTTCTCAGCCTGCTCCATTCCTAGCAGCAAAGTTGGGGGACAACGTGACAGTTGAATGCCATGTAACCAGTAATGTTGATCACATGGTGTGGTACAAGATGACCACTGGCAAGAAACTACAGTGTGTGGCAAAGGCAGAGATCTTTTACAAACATGTACAATATTTAGGTAACTTTAGAAACGGGCGTTTTYGTGTATTGATAGAAAAAGGAAAATGCCACCTAACTATATCTGCTACGAAGCCAGAGGACATTGGAATATACTACTGTGGACTTCTGCACTTAAACTTTGTAGAGTTTGGACCTGGAACTGCCTTGATGGTTAAAGGTAATGATAACACAGTATTTACAACGAGTACGTTTACATGCACACTAATAATTTGTTATTAAGCTGATTATGGCAGAAGGCTGAGTATGGTGTTAGTCATGCAAACACCTTACTCTGCTTATCTTAATCGGCGTACGGTCGTAATCGTAGTAAGCATACGCCGATTAAAACACCTGGTTTTCGGATAAATCCGTAGAATTATTAGGATGTGTCATGACCTTAATTGGCGGTCCGGTGGTGTATTTGATCTGTGCATGTGCTAGCACCAGTCGAGAAAGTCTAGCCCTTCAGCACGAGGAAAGTCAGTTCGGGAACAACTGAATGTATGCGCCTTAAAAGTCTTTTTCACATAGCTACAAACTTTGTKTGTCCTTACTCAGAATGAAATATGCTCTCCAAAATGAACATGCTCCTTCTGGTATACATTTTTATTTTGATTGCCAATTTTCTGCAGCCTGATTTCAGATGTGTCCATGTAAACAGGATTATTAGGAACATCGTTTTTCTTGCAAAGCATATAAACATTTTAATCTAACTACGATATTACTCTGACTATCCACAATAATCACATTATTGTGTGCATTTGACCATACTCAGTATTAGAAGAATCCGTTGTAAGAGGAAAACAAATGCTGGTAAATTCAAAAAATAATAATTGTGGATGTAATATTGAATAATGATTTATTCATTTCAAAGGTGCTCAGTTGAACAGTGATACTGTTGTACAGCAGCCTGGTTCTGAGTCAGTCCAGCTAGGAGACTCTGTGACTCTGAACTGTACAATACACACTAAGACCTGTGTAGGAGAACACAGTGTCTATTGGTTCAGACATGGCTCAGGAGAATCCCATCCAGGAATCATTTACACCCATGGAGACAGGAGTGATCAGTGTGAGAAGAGACCTGAGGATGGGTCTCCTACACAGAGCTGTGTCTACAACCTCCCCAAGAGGAACCTCAGCCTCTCTGATGCTGGGACTTACTACTGTGCTGTGGCCTCATGTGGGGAGATACTGTTTGGGAACGGGACCAAGATGGATATTGAAGGTAATTCCCATTTAATCTGTAAATAAACACAATGATATATTCATAAGAATTAACCTAAAAAAAGTACATACTTTTGTCACAACWAGATAGAGCTGTACCACCATTAGATTATTGGTGCATTATTTTATTGTTTGATGGTCTTACTACTATGGGTTAATTAATACAAAATACCAGTACTTTCTCCACAGTTCCAGAYCATGATTCTCCATTTGATKTGAGTCCTACTGTTCTGTCGTTGGTCGTCTCCAACATCATTCTGGGGATAGTGACCCTTCTACTTGTCTGGGCGCTGTGCAAGACTCTGAACAGAGATAGCAGAGGTATTACTTTATATCAAGTCTAATGTTTCATGTCAATAAAATGTACATTCTGCAAACATCAATTCAATTTCCAACTTATAAGCATAGTTGACTAACTACATGAGGTTAAACAGAATAATGAATTGRCTTCAAATTCATTGCTGGCATTCCTCTATTTCAATCTTTCAAGGGAGGACAGATGTCCCAAAGTCCTTTGGCAATCAGGTAATTTTGTCAATATGTATAAATACAGTATATTATCAGTTTTTACAAGTGTTTCTTTACAACTGCTATTTAACTTTCCTTACAGCTAGRATTCAGTTTGTGTGCTTTTRATGTTATTAAGCTTTTTTGGAAGTAATAGGTCACTGTACTAGATGTAGCCTACTTATCTTTGTTAATTRTTCCATGGAACTTCTGTCACTGTTCCARTGACTGTCAGGTCYTTGTAGTGGGTGTKRAGTCTGAACAGTCATGTCTTTTGTAGAGTGTTTTCTTCCACAGGAGAATAGAAACATTATATAGTAGATCATGCTGTCATCATAATGMWTTTRCTCATGGCTCCACCCCCCTCAGAATCAAGACAGTGACGTGTTGAACTATGCAGCTGTCAGTTTCACCCCCAAGAAGAAGTCCTCCTCCTCTAGAAGAGTGAGAGAGAAGACCAGAGATGATGCAGTGTACTCTGATGTCAGGCACCTGCAGCAGCAGTGAAAGATATCATCACTGTCACAAAGACTCCAAGAACTATTGGTAGCCTAATAAAACTGCTTTTGGTAACTGACATTAGTATGGCATTTTACTCACAACAAATAAACTGTAATTTGAACATTGTCTATATGTTAGATTTATATAATGATCCTGTAATGCCTTAAATAGCCATCACTTTTGACAGCTTGTAAGAAATCATCTAATAGAGAATCCTATTTCTGTTGTATGACTGTCTGTTTGTAACATAATAAACCATTCATTTATACACATTGTACATCTCTTTATACACGCGGTCTACAGAACATCTCTGCAACCACATATACAAATATTTAGGAGAGACCTGGTACTTGCATATCATGAGAATATCTCTGACTACACATACTGCATAGATATACATATATATTATTTACCATAAATGCTCTCTTTGTAAGAAGTGTAGTCTGCTCACCCATTTACCAGGAAAGTTGTGATTTGATATATCTCCCACCAATCAGAGAAAATAGACTTTCTGTAAAAATAGACCTACTAGTAAGTACAGTGTGTGCATATCTAGACTGCCTAGTCCATTTCTCTGACATTGTCCTGCACCTTGGCTCAACTTATTGACATGGCTTTACTGTAACTCTTATGSAAATTAGGATGTGAATTAATTAATTTTACATCTACATCAATTAGCCAAACATGAGTCCTTTCTCTATGAATGATTTACACCTTGGGCAAATACAGGTGGACTGGGACCAGAAATGGGCTTTGGCATTTCTGACAATCCAGATTTTTCTTCCTCGAGGATCCCATTATTAGCCAGATAATTATCATTTTGCAAAAAACCCAAGTTAGACAGGCACACTAGGCAATAAATGTACCAGCACATCTGGCATTTGGCCGAAATGCCAGATGGCCAGTCCTCACCTGGGCAAATATTTTCCTCACCAACTATGTCCTCTTTCCTGTGTGTTCCAGATTGTACCATGCATCCCATTATATTACAGCCTGTGCGGACAGAATCGGTGCACATAGGGGGATCTGTGACTCTGTGATCTGTGACGCTTCTCCATGGTAGACTCAGTGCTATCCTGGATATGGCTGAAACACACCGGAACATGGTGCATTTCCAGAGAGATCTTCTTTTGAGCTACATAAGGATAACTAGAGTTTTAATTTGACCCTACGGAATGTTGCCCATACTGATGTTGGATCATATCATTGTAGAATAATCTGGTACAATGAATACTATTTTGGAGATGGTGTGTATCTCATGATTCAAAGTCAATGAAGAAACAGAAAGATTAGTAGAAAACTATGTTTATAATTTGAATTTCAGATTTTCTTCCATCAGAATGTCTAAATGTTGTGTGGTTCTCTTTAGCCAATGAAGGAACTCAAGTAAACGGAACCAAGCTGGACATTGAGGGTAAGACCCTGAAGACCCCGATGCAAACATTTTATACATTTTATAACTGAAAATTATGTATTGTCCTCACACGGGGTGTGATAGAAAAAATGTATATTTACCTGATTTGTTTGATATTAATAGTTAAGGATTATATACTTAACAAATAGTAGGACATTTATGTTCTGTTTAATTATGTGTTTATGTAAAGAGATGGTTTCCACTCTAGCTTCCTGCAGTTAGTCTGGGCGTATGGTCACYTTAATGGGTTTTGCTAGGGATAGCTTGAGCTGACAATGTCTTGGTGATAAAAACCTAAAGCTGGCATTCCATAGACAAGATGTGGTGTGTGTGACCCTAGATAGAGATAGCCTGGAAGAGTTTAGAACGATCTCTCGTTGTCTCATCTTCCTCTCATCGCCCCTACCTGGGCTCAAACCAGGGACCCTCTGCACACATCAACAGCTGCCTCCCACGAAGCATCGTTACCCATCGCTCCAGAAAAGCGACTACTTCAAGGTCTCAGAGCGAGTGACGTCACCGATTGAAACGCTATTAGCGCGCACCCCGCCAACTAGCTAGCCATTTCACACCGGTTACACTGGCATCTGGGAAACTAAGCCGGTTTTGGGGTAAAACAACATCCCGTGTAGATAACCAGGAGATGGACCAAGGTGGCTTATGGGAGGGGTGAAACCAGCCCTGACTCAGCATTTTAGGTCCTATATAAGATCTGTTTTTTTATTATCGGTTACGCTCTGGGCCCAAAAGTCAAGACTGTTGGGTTGACTAGTCTCATTATTGCAATGATTCATTGATATTGAAAAAAGATGATTGTTTGAAGAAACGACAAAGTCTCTCTCACTTGATTAGAATATTCCACAACAGGGGCACCAAATGTAGCTACAGTTATTATAATTTATATGTTGGGGATATTCTGGTCTGAAACCTTATTCCCTCCTTTCAAGTGTATGTATGAAACCCTATTCCCTCCTTTCAAATGTAAATATGTATTATTCTCAAGAGAATCAACACGGATTTATGAACAACATAACATTATTATCCTGATAGCAACACACACTTTCTTGTGAAGGAGAGCTCTGGATAAATGTGTGCTAACGTTTGACTTTCTTGTACTTTATACAAAATATATTATATATCAATGCCATATATCAATGTCATTAATTAATATTACACCAAACAAGAAAACACAAAAAATATATGTTTGTTATTTATTAGGGGTGAGCATGGTGAGGATTTTGGCATTATATTTTTGCCTGACGTTATACTGCTTCACATTCATATAGGTTGCTGGGGTAATTTCGTAATTGTGGATGAAGTACTGTCGTGGAAAGGGTAGAGAAGCCCCACCYACAGCTGTCTATAGGAAATTCTGGGAATTGTCTATGTGGTCTAGCACCACTATGGTCTGGCACCACTGTAGGCTGTGACTACTGTAGGCTGGGAATACTGTAGTCTGGGACTACTGAGTGTGTTTGGGAATAGTATTAAGTGAATGTGGATGTGAGAGCTCCTGACAGACGTGTACTACTTGGTGCATGAAGTTTCTTGGAACCTCTCCAGCTTGGTGATAATAAAGAATGATTCATTTAATGGCCTGGCATCTGAATTGGTCAGCCCAAAACTGGTTCCACTCTTCCTTGTAGCAAAGCAAAATTGTTAAACTCTCCAAAGAACGCTGCAGTGTTGGAGGGAGTATACAGAGATTAGATCAACACTGGAACTTGCCCCATTGTCACTRTGAACCAGTTGAAGTAGTTGCCAAGGTTCCCAGTGATGAAGCATTCCAAATGAACTGTGTCTCCAGCGATAAAGGTCTTTCAAACATCAGACCGAGCAAAAGCAAGAAACAAACAAGAAAAATATACATGTTTTGATTAATCAAAGACATCAATCTCTATTTCAATAGTAATCTTTGCATCATTACAGCTGGCTCTACATACTGCAAATAACTGAGAGATGGCCAGACAGTGTCTTGTCATTGTCCTCCTCTGTAGATAGATACCCATTGTGTGTATAACAGTGGAGGCTCTTCAGAGGAGGAAGAGGAGGACCATACTCCTCAGTATAAATACCTGTCGTTCTGTCTGTCAGATGAGAATGGAATGATGGTCCCCAGGCCTGATTGGCTGTTCTGAGACCAGCAGAGAGAAGGAAGAGGACAGCCTACCGTATCATCTGTTCTACTTCTAACAGTGAACTCTGACGTTAATAAAGTCATGAATAATCAGATGATTAACATTCTTATACCTTTCAGATATACACTACCATTCCAAAGTTTGGGGTCACTTAGAAATGTCCTTGTTTTCTAAAGAAAAACACAATTTTCTGTTCATTAAAATAACACCAAATTGATCGGTTTTACACTGTATGTAAAAGAATATGTACATTAATGAACTATATTTTCATGTTAAATGAAATAGAACAGTAATAATTACTATACGTTTTCTCCAAAGTTCATCATGAACAACATGCCTATGTGTGATCGGTCACTTCAACCACAGTATATTGCTGCATCAGAGATTGACTCAAATGTGTGAAAAGAGTTCTCTATAGATCACAGGAGGTTGGTGGCACCATAATTGGGGAGGACGGGCTCGTGATAATATCTGAAGCGGAATATGTGGAATGGTATAAAATACACCAAACACATGGTTTGACGCCATTCCATTCGCTCCATTCCAGCCATTATTATAATTTGTCCTCCCCACAGCAGCCTCCACTGCCTCCACTGCTATAGATGTCAGGTAATGCCCATTTACTGCAGTTTGTTCTTCATGGTCTAACTGACATTAGAAAGATGACAAGTGCATCAACCACAGTGTGAGGTAACAGGAACTACAAGGSTGTAGCCAGTGATGACCTGAAATTATTGGTTAGTACAGTGTTTCCCAAACTAAGGGACACCTGTTTTGGGTTGGCTGATTTGAAAATGGGGTTGCGAGAAAAACTCTGACATAAAAAAAAACAATTTGCGCTTGGTACATACTACCGGGGTTACACTAGTAAACCGAAAGATGTGTTTGTAATAAACAGAGAAAACAGGTTTCTGTTTTCTTCCTACAAATGTGGTTTGAATGGCTTAATAAGCTACAAAATATTATGACCCAATTTTTGGAAAGATAATGCTCTCAGCTTCCCTCTACAATGCCCAGACGGCAGAACATAGTGACCAAGACCAGGCACTAAATCAGACTGGGGGTGTTTCTTACTGGGTAGCTATATCACGGTGGTGCCGCCGGCGGTAGCTAACGTGGCCATTTCTTACCATCACGTAATTTTTTTTCAAGTAGGATAGAAATAACTAATATTGATAAGCATCTAGATGTCACCTTGATACATACAAATCGTCTACTACTCAACATCAATAACACCAGGACACAGTGCCCTTTGCACCCCCTTGCCAAGCACTATTGTCRGGCAATGGCGTGGGAAGGAGCAACCTTGTAGCCAATATCAGGGTGACAGTCACAGTAAGCAAACACATGAAGCAACAGTGCTTTTAATAAAAATAAAGTTTAATTTTTAAATTTAAATTTAAAAAAATGTTACCTTCCTTTTCGTGGTATCCAATTGCTAGGAATTACTATCTTGTCTCATCGCTACAACTCCCGTACGGGCTCGGGAGAGACGTAGGTCGAAAGCCATGCGTCCTCCGAAGCACAACCCAACCAAGCCACACTGCTTCTTAACACAGCGCGCCTCCAACCCGGAAGCCAGCCGCACCAATGTGTCGGAGGAAACACCGTGCACCTGGCCCCCTTGGTTAGCGCGCACTGCGCCCGGCCCGCAACAGGAGTCGCTGGTGCACGATGAGACAAGGATATCCCTACCGGCCAAACCCTCCCTAACCCAGACGATGCTAGGCCAATTGTGCGTCGCCCCACGGACCTCCCGGTCGCGGCCGGCTGCGACAGAGCCTGGGCGCGAACCCAGAGTCTCTGGTGGCACAGCTAGCGCTGCGATGCAGTGCGCTAGACCACTGCGCCACCTGGGAGGCCCTAATAGTCAGTTTTATGAATGAAAATACGCTATTATTTGTTTAAAACTAAACTAGCTTTAGACACACCAACTCCTTTCCACATGCCATCTTTTTTCCTTTCGACACACCCACTCGCCCATACTCCAGTCGTCATACTGGACTGCAGCTTCCCCCTCTCACAAAAACAGCTGTCTCTGAAAAGACCTGTCTACCTTTGTAGCTGTAGCTTCAGTCAGGCTAGGGTTACGGTTAGGACTGGGGTTAGGGTTAGGGCTGGGGTTAAGGGTTAGTGTTAAGGCTCGTGGATAGTTAGTTTGAACATAATTAATCCATCTGTAGGGGACCATACAAATAAAGCCTTACGAGCACTAACCCTGATAGGGTGAAGTCTTGTTGTCACCTATGAACCCAACCAAACCCAAGCACCTATCTCTATTTTGATTCAACATAAATGTGCTACACTTCTGTTTTTACATTCCACATAAAATGTCTGTGTCAATTCTGCTTTCTGTAAATAGACATTGTAGTCCAATACCAACTACCACTCCCCCTACCAATGAAATCACCTTTGATCTCAACGTGATCTCAACGTGAATAAAGAGGTGTTCTCTGATTCACAACCAGACAGAGCAGAATAGATTTACACACAGAATGGCGAGAACCTTCCTACCAGCTCTACTGCTCTATGGATTGAGTAAGTAAGCTACTGTTAAATCTAACATGGAGACAGAGTAAGATTTCCTGCATCCATCAAGTATAACCYGAATGTTCAGTGCAGCACTMCTTCCTCATTTCTAACATGTAAATGTGATATCAATGATTATAATCATTAATGTAGGACTTTGTGTTTTCAACTATTTATATGGCTAATCAGGAGTTATCATAAAACAAAGGCAAACCATTGCTGGACATATTTTTTATCATTATAATTATTTATTCTCACAAATCTCGATGTTGAGGAAATACCAGAGTCATCTAAAGAAAGTGAGTTTCTCTATCTTTCTCATGTAAAGTGCCTTCAGAAAGTATTCATACCCCTTGACTTATTCAGCACTTGTGTTACAGCCTGAATTCAAAATTAATACAATTCTCACCCATCGACACACAATGCCCCATAAAGACAAAGTGAAAAGATGTTTTTAAATAAGTTCATACCGTTTCATATGATATGTTACGAATTACAATTCGTATTGTATGTTACGAATTTGCAAAATGTAAAATATGTCACAAATTTGCTAAACTTATGATATGTTACGAATTCTAGATAGGTGGCTAACATTAGCTAGCTCGCTAACATTAGTACTAATCAGCGGGAATAAGGGACAGGTGTGCGTAATGAAAGTTCAGGAGGGATCCGTGACAGTACCCCCCCCTGATGTCAGACACGACGACACCGGTCTCGAAGACGATCACAGGAACGCAGTGCGGGTCGATCAGGACCGAATGCAGCTGCCGAAGTTGAGTTGTCGTCGGACAGGCCAGTTGCCGCTGCCGAATTTGCGGTGGCGTCGGATGAACCAGTAGCAGTGGCYTCGGACGGACCGGTTGTGCCGGCATCGGACGGGCCAGTTGTGGCTGCTGAAGTTGCATCGTCGGACGGACCCACTCACACGCACCAACGGACATTGTAACAATAATGGACAGCCCAATGGAAACCAAAGGGCACACTTATAGGAGTACTAATCAGTGGGAATAGGGGACAGGTGTGCGTAATGAAAGTTCCGGAGTGATCCATGACATGGATGACCAGAAGCGTTTTCTACAAGGTGTATATCGCAGATTATTGGGAGCAAATTGAGAGCAAACCACACATACCCATTTTCAAAGTATTTCTCTCTGACCCAATGTCTCTATGGTATAGCACAATGTAACATTTATTTTTGAATAACTATTTGTGTACTGACCCAAATTACTCTTTCCGTATTCAGATAGCGGGGTTCAATTTTGTGTTTAATTGAGATTTGTTTGATACCTCTAACCTTATTATATATTTTCTACAGGATCCGGATCAGGACCCAGACTCTCTGAACTACTCAGCACTGAGTCAGAAGAGGTCCAGAAATAAGAAGAGAGCTGAAGGTCAAATGATGGAGATGGAGTCGAATGTTGTTTATGCTGCCAGAAGATAGTGTCAAATGTTTTAATGTTGATATCAGTGTACTGTAGCACTGATAAAGAACTGATGTAATATAGTTAATAGTTGTAGTAGTCAAGAATCCCCTTGTGACCTCAGGGGATGGGGCCTGAGGTAGAGCAGGAGGGGCCAGTGAGGAACGCATCACTTCCTGTGGTGTGAGTGACAGGAAAGAGCAGCTCAGTGTTGAGTGAGACCTGCTGAGGTGAACATCACTGGGCCTATCATAGTCTGACAGATTTTGTATTACTTTTTTAACTACTATTTAGAATCGATTCCTAATATTTGACCACTTTTTTAAATTAAAGATGACATGGCCCTGGGCATATATTTCTAAAGATTTAGGATGCAAACTGCAAAGAAACTGGTGCCCTTTTTACCAAACTCAAAATACTTGTAATGTCTGTATTGTATCTTGAATGGGAAATAATCAATAAAATACACATTCTTTTTATATATTTGTGTGTATGATAATGGTGGCACTGATAGAACTTATTTTCCACTGAGGTAAAATCCTTTCATTCTCTCTCTCTGCTGAAGACCAGCAACCTGCACTACAGGAAGACTGGCCTAGTGTTCTCTCTCTCTCTCTCTCTCGTTCTCTGTCTCTCTCTCTCTCTCTCTCTCTCTCTCTCTCTCTCTCATTGTCACTCTCTCTCTCGCGCTCTCTCGCTCCGCATCTAACCACACACTCTCTTCTCAGCAATCAGAAACCACTTCTCTTTCCATCCATACCGCCAGACTAAAAATACCTGACCAAAACCAAAACCAAACTACTCCAGGCTCTAGACTAGAGAGTTGTGCACAATGTTTGAGGTGTACAATGACAAACACTATGATACTTCAAAACATTATCTGCTGTTGTTTTCATAATAGTCTGGTTGAATTTATTTGAATGTATGATGTGGACACCTGGGGTTTGGGACACCTGTACACCGCCACCTGCTGTTTAGTAGAATAACCACACATTTAGTGTTAAAAAAGCACACACACTTTTGTGCAATTGTAGGCTTACTTCAATCATAATGCATCCATGATGTGTTCACATGCATAGGGAATGCATCTTTAAACAATGCTATGTTTGGTATGGTTACATAAAACAGAAGGTTACTTAAGGCAAAAACAAAAGTAGGGTGGTTGGTCGGAGTGGATGTTTAGGGGTAAAACGCAAACGTCTAGCAGTCCAAAGCTTGCGTGTTTGAATGTCATCATGGAAAACTTTAGCAATGGTGAAAAGTACTCAAGTAAAAATACTTTTAAGTACTACTTAAGTAGTTTTTTGGGGTATCTGTATTGTACTTTACTATATACATTTTTGACAACTTTTACTTTTACTCCAATACATTCCTAAAGAAAGTAATGTACTTTTTACTCCTTACATTTTCCCTGACACCCAAAAGTACTCGTTACATTTTGAATGCTTAGCAGGACTGGAAAATAGTCTAATTCACGCACTTATCAAAAGAACATCCCTGGTCATCCCTACTGCCTCTGATCGGGCAGACTCACTAAACACAAATGCTTTGCTTGGGAATTTTGTCTGAGTGTTGAACTGTGCCCCTGGCTATTAGTAAAATTTTAAAAATAAGAAAATCGTGTTGTCTGGTTTGCTTAATATAAGACATTACTTCTACTTTTGAAACTTAAGTAGAGTGGCTTGCGAAAGTATTCACCCCACTTGGCATGTTTCCTATTTTGTTGCCTTACAACCTGGAATTAAAATGGATTTTGTGGGGGTTTGTATCATTTGATTTAAACAAACAAACAAGAAATAAGACGAAAAAACAGAAAATTTGAGCGTACAGTACATAACTATTCTCCCCCCCAAAGTCAATACTTTGTAGAGCCACCTTTTGCAGCAATTACAGCTGCAAGTCTCTTGGGGTATATCTCTATAAGCTTGACACATCTAGCCACTGGGATTTTTGCCCATTCTTCAAGGCAAAACTGCTCCAGCTCCTTCAAGTTGGATTGGTTCCGCTGGTGTACAGCAATCTTTAAGTCATACCACAGATTCTCAATTGGATTGAGGTCTGGGCTTTGACTAGGCCATTCCAATACATTTAAATGTTTCCCCTTAAACCACTCGAGTGTTGTTTTAGCAGTATGCTTAGGGTCATTTTCCTGCCAGAAGTCTCAAATCTGTGGAAGACTGAAACAGCTTTCCCTCAAGAATTTCCCTGTATTTAGTACCATCCATCATTCCTTCAATTCTGACCAGTTTCCCAGTCCCTGATGATGAAAAACATACCCACAGCATGATGCTGCCACCACCATGCTTCACTGTGGGGATAGTGTTATCGGGGTGATGAGAGGTGTTGGGTTTGTGCCAGACATTGTGTTTTCCTTGATGGCCAAAAAGCAAACATTTTGTTTCATCTGACCAGAGTATCTTCTTTCATATGTTTGTTGGAGTCTCCCACCTGCCTTTTGGTGAACACCAAACGTGTTTGCTTACTTTTTTCTGGCCACTCTTCCGTAAAGCCCAGCTCTGTGGAGTGTACGACTTCAAGTGGTCCTATGGAAAGATACTCCAATCTCCGCTGTGGAGCTTTGCAGCTTCACCAGTGTTATCTTTGGACTCTTTGTTGCCTCTCTGATTAATGCCCTCCTTGCCTGGTCCGTGAGTTTTGGTGTGCGGCCCTCTCTTGGCAGGTTTGTTGGGGCGCCACATTCTTTCAATTTTTTTTATAATGGATTTAATGGTGCTCCGTGGGATGTTCAAAGCTTCTGATATTTTTTTATAACCCAACCATGATCTGTACTTCTCCACAACTTTGTCCCTGACCTGTTTGGAGAGCTCCTTAGTCTTCATGGTGTCGCTTGCATGGTGGTTCCCCTTGTTTAGTGGTGTTGCAGACTCTGGGGCCTTTCAGAACAGGTGAATATATACTGAGATCATATGACAGATCATGTGACACTTAGATTGCACACAGGTGGTCTTTATTTAACAAATTATGTGACTTCTGAAGGTAATTGGTTGCACCAGATCTTATTTAGGGGCTTCATATTAAAGGGCGTGTATACATATGCACGCACCACTTTTCATATWTWTATTTTTTTTTAATTCTTTGAAACAAGTAATTTTTTCCATTTCAATTCACCAATATGGACTATTTTGTGTATGTACATTACAAGAAATCCCCCCAAAATAATTTTTAATTACAGGTTGTAATGCAACAAAATAGGAAAAAAAGCCAAAGGGGATGAATACTTTTGCAAGGCAAAGTACAGTGCATTCGGAAAGTATTCAGACCCCTTGACTTTTTCCACATTTTGTTATATTACAGCCATATTCTAAAATTGATTAAATCATTTCCCCCCTCATTAATATACACATAATACCCGATAATGACAAAGCAAAAACTGGTATTTGGAATTTGAAGCAAATGCATATACAGTTGAAGTCGGAAGTTTACATACACCTTATCTAAATACATTGAAACTCAGTTTTCACAATTCCTGACATTTAATCCTAGTAAAAATTCCCTGTCTTCGGTCAGTTAGGATCACCACTTTATTTTAAGAATGTGAAATGTCAGAATAATATTAGAGAGAATGATTTATCTCAGCTTTTATTTCTTTCATCACATTCCCAGTGGGTCAGAAGTTTAACTTCTCTAGGGTAGGTGAGACACTAACATCCCACCAGGCCAACATCCGGTGAAACTGCAGAGAGCTAACATTTTAAATACACCATTCGTTGTATTAAACATTCTTGTAAATACATGTATCTTACATCATTTAAAAGATGAACGTCTTATTAATCCAGCCGCTGTGTCAGATTTCAAAAAGGTTTACTGCAAAAGCAAACATGCGATTTTCTGAGGACGGCGCCCCATTACTAGCATTTTCCAACCAAGCATTAGCGTAACGAAAGTCAGAAATAACAATAAAATAAATTGCTTACCATTGAAGATCTTCCTCTGGTGGCAATGCCAAGTGTCCTAACTACACAGTGAATGTTCGTTTTGTTTGATAAAATCAATTTTTATAGCCMAACACYAAACATTTGTAAACCGGTTGCGTCGTGATTTCCGTCTCATTCAACTTTGGATGAAGCGTTCGTGGTAATTACACACACTAAACAAACGTTTATCCAGTCATGGTTGATTTCATTGCAATCCTCTGGTTGTTACAGAATCATAAAACACGGAACGAGATGTTAAAACTGTCCATTGTGCCAATAGACGGTATGCACTCAGATGAGATTTGCCGTGATGTTGACAGAGTGGCATTGGAGGTTTATTTCTTAGACTGGGTTAAGATGTCAATTTTGGGACACATCCTCAGTAGTGTGCCTTCGAATCAGTGGGTGTTTCGGCCGTGGCGGCTCTGGCAGATCCTGTCTGGTGGCGGCTTGGCAGATTCCCTTTATCTGGTTGGCGGCTCTGGCGGATCCTACTGAACGAATGGCTCTAGCGGCTCCTGACTGACAACGCTCTGACGGCTCGGGACAGACGGGCGGCTCAAATGGCTCGGACAGACGGATGCTCAGACGGCACTGGGCAGACGATGGCTTCAGATGCGCTTGGGGAAACGGATGGGCTTCAGCATGGCGCTGGGGAGACGGATGGCTCAGATTGGCGCTATTGGAACGGGATGGCTCAGATGGCGCTATGGAGACGGATGGCATCAGATGGCGCTGATGCGAGGATGGCTCAGATGGCGCTGGGGAGACGGATGCTCTGGCCGGATAAGGCGCACTGTTAGACTGGTGCCATGTTGCCGGAACTGGAGCACCGGACTGAGACACCACTTCCAGGCTAGTGCGGGGAAGCAGGGACAGCACACTGACCTCCTCAAAGCGCACTATAGGCCTGCCGTGCGTTGGTACCGGCACTGGTGGTACCGGCGGCTAAGGCCGCCACCTCAGGGCGAGTGCGGCGAGAAGGAACAGTGTGTACAAGGACTCTGGAGACGCCACAGGTGCTTCCTGCGTTGGTGCCGGGAACTGTGGAAGGCACCGAACTGGATACATGCACATAGGAAGAGTGCGTGGAGGAGGGAACAGGGCTCTTGAAACGCACTGAAGCTGGTGCGTGGTGTAGGCACTGGTGGTACTGGCTGGGGCGGGAAGGTGGCGCCGGAAATAACCGGACCGTGCAGCGTACTGGCTCCCTTGAGCATTGAGCCTGCCCAACCCTTACCTGTTGAATGCTCCCCGTCGCCCGACCAGTGCGGGGAGGTGGAAATAACCCGCACCGGGCTATGTAGGCGAACCGGGGACACCATGCGTAAAGCTGGTGCCATGGTGTAAGCCGGCCCGAGGAGACGCACTGAGACCAACGGCTTTGAGCCGCCTCATGACACCTGGCTCAATGCCCAATCTAGCCCTACCAGTGCGGGGGAGGTGGAATAACCCGCACCGGGCTATGTACACTTACAGGAGACACCCTGCGCTCTACTGCGTAACACGGGTGTCCTGCCCGTACTCCCGCTCTCCACGGTAAGCCTGGGAAGTGGGCGCAGGTCTCCTACCGCCCTCGGCCCACTACCTCTTAGCCCCCCCAGAATTTTTGGGGTTTCTTCTCGAGCTTCCAGCCACACTCCTTGCGCCCTCCTCAATACCACCCGCTCCTGGGCTCTCGCTGCCTCCATCTCCTCACGAGCGCGCGATACTTCCCCAATATCCGCCCAGTGTCCTTTTCCCTCCAATACTTCCTCCCAAGTCCATGAGTCCTTGCATTTCTGAGCCGCTGCTCAAACTTGCGCTGCTTGTCGGATTGGGGTGGTTCTGTAACGAAGAGGAGGACAGGATGCAACCAAAATGCAGACTTGCTGATTTGACATTATTATTTATTTAAAGAAAACACGAAAAACACGAACTTCACTTAAAACTAAACCAAAACAACAAACGGTGTTAGAACAAACCTGAACGTAAGGACGTTACATGTAACGCAGAACGAACAGAACAGGAAATATGACTACACAAAACGGACGAAACGAACGAAACAGTCCCGTATGCGTGCCAACATAGACACATGGAGACAACCACCCACCAACAAACACTGTCGAAACTACCTACCTTAATATGATTCTCAATCACGAGGAAATGAAAACACCTGCCTCTAATTGAGCAACCATATTAGGTACCCATTAACCAACATAGGAACAGAAAACATAGAAACTCCACCCCAAACTCACGTCCTGACCAGCTAACACTACAAAAACTAATCAGAAAACAGTCAGGAACGTGACACCACCATCACAATCTCACCAAAGCAGCTAGGAATAACTACAGAGACCAACGTTGAAATACCTCAATACTCATCATAAAAAACATTTTATGAAAATACCGATGGTGGTACAGCCAAATGAAAGACAAACATAACTGTGAACCCAGCCAATATTTTCAGATCTTAAAGTGTTTTACAGCGAAAACAAACAATATAGCATTATATTAGGCTTACTACAATAGCCTACCGCACAAACAACCGCATTCATTCAAGGCAAACGTTAGCGATAGCGAATAAACAGCAAAAGATATACATTTTTCACTAACCTTTCTCAAACTCATCAGATGACAGTTCCTATAACATCATATTACCACAATACATATATGGTTTGTCGAAAATGTTGCCATATTTAGCGGCACAAATCGTGTTTAACAATGTGAATACGTAGTGAAAATGCAGAAATATGTCCGGAGAAATCTTTGGAGAGGCGCAAACCTAATCTAATCAAAATAACTAATCATAAGCTTTACTAAAAATACAATTTGGACAGCAAATTAAAGATACACTAGTTCTTAATGCAACTGCTGTGTTAGATTTTTTAAAAATAACTTTAGTACGACATACAGCTTACGTTATAGCGAGACAGCGCCCAAAATCAGGGCGGAATATACGTCTAAACATTTTCGCACAGAAATACGAAATAACATCATAAATGGCTTCCTACTATTTTGATGAGCTTTCCATCATACTCTTGTACAAGTTTTCCTTTGTCCAGACATAAATCGTGTTCGCGTTGTAGAATGTGTCTTCATCTGTCTAATTAGCTAACAAAGCTGGCCATGCGTCACAGAAGTGTCCAACTCACCATAACGCATAAACAAAGAAAATACCGAAGATCGCAACAACTTGAGTATACACTGATATAAGTCGGTTAAAATAAACTAGTTTATGATGTTTTTAACACATATTATCAAATAAAATCAGAGCCGGGTATATCTAACTGTCTATAATGAAAGCTTTTCAGAAGCGCAAAATCCTGAGGTCCTTCCGCGCCAAAGCTAACGGTGAAAAGACTAGACCCACCGTTCCAAGAGGTCTTGCTTCGGCCTCACAATGAAGCTATTACACCCATTCCACCTCTCACTGCCTACTGACATCTAGTGGAAGGCGTTATGCAGTGCATGTAGACCCATAGATTCCATGCAAAGAATAGGATGACCCTGGGAACAGAGCCCCCGATTTCAGATTTCTCAACTTCCGACAGGAGTTATTGCCTGCAAAATTGAGTTCTGTTTTACCACAGATATTAAAATTCAAAACGGTTTTAGAACTAAGAGTTCTATCAATAGAATAATAAATATGCATATTGTACGAGCAAGAATGGAGTACGAGGACAGTTTAATTTTGGAACGATTTTTTACAAAGTGAAAAACAGCGCCCCCCCTATTGAAAAAGGTTAACCTTCTTTTCGCAGAGTGTACGACAAAGGCTTGTTCTTCGAACGTATACCATACATATTGCCATTTACCTCAAGCTCATTGCTATTCTTCCAAGCTAGATTTTCAAGATGATCAGTGGTCATTGGGCCAAATTACAGTCAAATCAACGATAGACCGGTCCTACCTTGTGTTGCGCAATGAGGTCATTGATTGGTCGTCTTCATAATCGAGTTTGTTTCGGTCAATACGTCCCGGGAAAATAACCATCATGTTATGTTGTGTTATGCATAGTCCCGTGGGAAATCTTAATTGGCATTGGACACAAGCTTAAGGCTTGATTCACAGCCTTTAGCTGGCACCTTTTGAATGAGGGTGTTTAGTGATTAAAGGCCGAAACACCACTGATTCGAAGGCACAACTTACTGAGGATGTGTCCAAAATTGACATCTTAACCCGTCTAAAGAAAATAAACCTCCATGCCACCTGTCAACCATCACGCGCAAATCTCATTCTGAGTGCACTCACATTATTGGCACAATGGACAGTTTTAAACATCTCGTCCCGTGTTTTATGATTCTGATTATCTGGACTAGTCCAGTGACTCTGTGAAAGGACAGCTGACAACCATAGGAAAGTCTGTGTGGACAGCCTGCGAGAGACAGCTGACCGGAGGGAAATAGACCCCAATGGGGCTGTAATGGGCTAGCTACCCATGTTGGAGTCTCCGACGCTGCTTCAAGTATGTTGGCAGACACCCGCTAAGTGCTACTGAAAGTCAACAAAGGAACATACCCCTAGAGCCTGCGAGAGCTGCGCGGCGCAAGATGGCTCAACGACTGATCACACGGCTACGGACCCAAGGAATGGAAACGACTACGAGTAGGAACAACTAGCACGAGACAACCATAACAGCAGCAGGACACAACCACTTTCAGGTGTGCAGCTGTGTTGGGAGAGAGTAACATCGGCAAGGGGGTTAAGGATCCATCAAGGAGGAAAAAGGTGCTTTGCGCGAGAGCAGAGACAGGGACCTCGCATTGACCAGGTACTTCTTTACGAAGCAGCCAGTCAAATCCAGTCGATGAAGCCACAGCGACGGGACGCAAACCAAAGTTCGCAGGAGCATCAGCACCCCTGTTAACGGAGGAGGATAACACAAGCCACAGAAATGCCGGTGGATTGAACTCACCCAAACCACAAGAGACCTCTAAAAGAGGAAAAGGTCAAAGGGCACAGACCGAGTGTGTGAATGGCCCAAAGCTGTTGAAAAGAGAGAGTGGGAAACAATCAACAACGACTGACAAAAATCTTGGAACACAGGTAGGAACAGCCAGAGAAAAAGCTTGAAGGATGCGGAGACATTATCTACCACTACGGAAAGAGCGCTTGTGAGTAAAAAAGGTAGAAGTGGCAAACAACCACCCGCGCCAGCCAAATCTAGGAGCAGCAAGAGATCGAGATTACTGGTCAGAGAGAGAGGCAGCTGAGAAAGCAGTGAAGAAGGCCTCTGATGCAGAGAGACGCAAGGTCTCATGCTACTCCAAGCAGACATCAAATTCGGCTGGACAACCTTGAGAAGAGCGAAAACTTAAGGAAACTTCGTAGGAAGAAGGAACATCAAGAACACGTTCATATAAAAAAAAAACTTAAAGTTTGTCAAAGAACTCTTCGCCCAAAGCGAAAAAAGTGCGGCAATCCTAAAAACTCAAAGCCAGAACTGGAAGAATATCTGGAAAAGGTCCACCAGACACAAAAGGCATGAGCAGATAATCATCCACAGACATCCCACCTATTTCAACACCAGAATTCAATCTGAAACTGACCTCCAAATGGAAGGAAGTAGAGAAACGTTGTCCGACGAGCAAAGCGGCCTCGCTCCTGCGGCCTAATGGAGTACCATATAAGCTCTACAAAAACGCCCCGGATGTTCTACGCTTTCTTTGGAGGCTCATGAGGGATAGTGTGGCAGAAGAATAATATCAAAGCATGGCGAAGGGCTGGTGGTGTGATTAATCCCGAAATAGGATGCGAACCAGACATCAGTCAATTCCGACCAATCTCCCTTCTCAACGGTCGAAGGAAAGATCTTTTTCAGTATAATAGCACAGAGGCTGTCCTCTTCCTGGAAAGGAACAAGTTACATTGATACATTCTGTACAGAAAAGCAGGCATTCCGCGTTTTCCCTGTTTGCCTGGAACATACTAGTATGATTTTGGCACCAGATCCAAAACAGCTAAGAGGACAAGAGAACTCTATGTCATCTTCCTCGACCTGGCCAATGCCTTTGGCTCAGTTCCCCATGAATCTCCTCTGGAATATTCAAAACTTTTCCCACATACCAGAACCGCATCACTACACTGGTAAAGGCCTATTTCCAAGACCTGCAATGTGTGTTTCACAACACCTGACTTCACAACAACATTGGGCAGCGCTTGGAAGTGGGCATAATGGCAGGCTGTACAATTTCACTCTTGGCCTTCACTATGCCAATGGAAGTCATCAATCAGGGCATCGAGATGGGTTGGTCGGCGGTGAGAAAACTAAGGAAGGGGCTCCGTCTCCCACCTATCCGAGCATACATGGATGACATGACTACACTGACCACCACTGCAGCATGCACCAGCGGCTACTTGCAAAACTGGCCAGGATAACCATCCAAGTGGGCCCGAATGAAAAATCAAGCCAAGCAAATCTCGAAGCATCTCCGTAGTCAAGGGACGGCTTAAAGATGTGAGGTTCTTGCATTGGAGATGACCCGATACCAACGGTGTTGAGCAACCCCGCAAGAGCCTGGGTAGATGTACAACGAAAGCCTCCGGGAATAAAGATCAAGTTGCACAATTAACCTTTCACGAGCCTCTACCTCCGGGTCCGGGAGCACCCCCCACCCCCCCCAACACACTGATTAGCATAGTAGCATAGCCTTCACAAGTAGATAGTAGCATCTAAATATCATTAAATCACAGTCCAAGACACCAGATGGAAAGATACAGATCTTGTGACATAAAGCACCATTTTCAGATTTTTAAAATTTTTACAGGGAAGACAAAATATGTAAATCTATTAGCTAAACACGTTATAAAAAATACACACTATCTCTAACTGCCCATCAGTTTCTTACTCCTTCAGGTGCTATCACCAATTCGCGGCTCAACTAAGATATTGATATCCACTAACCAAAGAAAAAACCTCTTCAGATGACAGTCTGATAACATATTCATGTATAGGATAGTTTTTTAGAAAAAAGTGCAGTATTTCAGGTAGGAAATCACAGTTTACAATTGCACCAACCATCACAAATCGACATAGAATTACCTAGATAGAGCAACGTGTTGACCAATTTACTCATCATAAAACATTTCATAAAAATAGACAAAAGCTAGCAATGGAAAGACTCCAGTTCTTTGTGAATTTCAAGACCATATTTAGATTTCTAAGCGTTTTTCAGCGAAAACGACAATAAATGATAAGTTAGCATACCACAATGTGCAAACGTTACCAGAGCCATCGATCAGCCAAAGAGCCGCTATAACGTAATCCCGCCTAAAATATATTAATTTTTTCACTAACCTTCTCAGAATTCTTCCGATGACACTCTCTGTAACATCATTTTATACAATATACATATAGCGTTTGTTCGAAAAAGGTGCATATTTTAGCCATACAGAAACCGTGGGTTACACATAAAAATACTAGGAAATCAAGCCTAATATGTCTGACGTCATCTATCAGAGTGATTCTTAGTTTTAATTGAAAGCTAATCATATACTTGACTAAAAAATACAGGGTTGACAGCAATCGAAAGACAAATTAGTTCTTAATGCGCAACCGCTGATTTCACATTTTTAAAATTATCCTTACTTTTTCAATACAGGGTGGCCAAGTGAAGCTATACCAAACAAAATGCGCGAAATCATGCGTGTTAAAATATTTCGACAGAACAACACGATGTATATCATATTAAATATTGCTTACTTTGAGCTGTTCTTCCAATCAGATTCTTGGCAATGTATCCTTTCTTATGTTATAAACGTCTTTTGGTCGATAGATGTCCTCTTCCTTCGAAATGTCCACCACCACGACCGACACCCTAAAAACGTGTCCAAACTTTCCAGAGTGCACAACAAAACAATCCTCAAAATCGCACTAAACGAGAATATAAATTTGATATTAAAACGGTTCAAATTAACTACATTATAGATGTTTTAAACACTATAACGACTGAAAAACATGAACCGGAGAAATATTGCTGTTAGAAAACGATTTGGGAACGAGCAGGTCCGATGGCCTTGACGCTTCAGGCGCACGTTGAGAAAGGGGGCGTCTCTTGTACATTTTCGTCTTTTGTAAATGGCTTGTGAACGTCCCATTTCGATTTCATTGAAAACGTGATGACGTACAGACACAGAGAAGACGTAGGCAGTGTCGGTTTCATTCATAGGCATTCACTGTCGCCTTATAAACAGACCCCAGATCAGGAAGGTAAATTTTCTGAATCTGAACCCTTGTCATGAAAAGTCTGTAGAAAAGTTGTTCTGGTACCACTCAGAGACAAAATTCCAACTTCTAATAGAAACTAGAATGGTGTTTTCTATCCAATAATAACAATAATATGCATATTTGTACGATCAAGAATTTACGCCGAGGCAGTTAATTTGGATGACACAAATATGCTAATGCGGAACAGCAACCCCTATAGTTGCAAGAAGTTAAGGACAGGACATGGCCGACGGTCTTGAGAACAGTCAACAAGACCCTAGCTGCCTGCGAGAAGCTCCAAAGTTGGTGCCTACAGTTTGGACTTCTCCCCCGGGTAATGTGGGCCACTCCACCGTCTATGAGGTCCCAATTAACAACAGTGGAGAAGATGGAGCGGAACCATTACCTCATACGTTAAAGAAAGTGGCATGGGTGTCCCACGATTGGCATGAGTAACATCGGCCTCTTATGGCAAAGGGGTCCTTGAAACTACCTCTTACAAGTCTAAACGAGGAGTACAAGGGCTCTAAAGTAAGACTTCAAGATGACATTGAATGACTCCAAAGACAGACCATTAGGCAAGGCTCCAACTCCCCTAACAAACTGGAACGGAAATGGAACATATCCAAGGCTGTGCAGAAGCAACATCAGCCCTTGAGACACCAAGAAATTGTGGGGACATAATTCCAGCATGGAAAGGAGGCTTTGGCCTGGCAAGCAAGCAAACCAACGTTCCATAAGGCAACAACATCGGACGCAGGAAGCTGTGGTCGAGGAGGTGCGCAGACAGGAGGAGACTAGCAAGAAGTGCAACAGGGCTGTCTCTCTTGCCTAAAACAAGGGCAATGGACGCGGTGGAAGGCCTGGTAGAGGAGAAATGATCAACTGGGTGAGCTTGGCAAATGAGGGCAAGCAACATTCAGCTTCATCAATAAGAGTGTTTATGATGTGTTCCATCCGCAAAAAACCTACATCAATGGTATGGCCGATAACGCCGACCTGCCCCTCTGCCCAGCTCCAGCGCTCTCAGGCATAATAATGACAGGTTGCAGACAGCCTCTCACAAGGCCGCGCTACACCTGGAGCACAATCAGTCCTCAGAGCCTGGCTGCAGCACTTGAGACCAAAGGAGTGCAACCAATTCATTACCTCCAAAAACAAGCAATCCCGTCGAAACAACAACATTCATCCGGGAGGGACAGAAAAGGTCCAAGCATCCTCACAAAGCCAGAAAACTGGACACCTAGGCATGGCCCGGGACTGGAAGATGCTTGTCGATATTGGCCAGCAACTCATTTTACACCTGAATTGCTTCTACCAACCTTAGGCCAGACATGTACTCTGGTCCCCTTCACGAAAGGCTGTGTACATCATAGAGCTCACAGTCCCGTGGGAAAACTCTGTTGAAGAGGCCTACGAGCGTAAAAAACTGCGTTACACAGAGTTGGCAGCAGACGCAACTCAGCGTGGCTGGAATGCAAAAGTCTGGCCAGTTGAAGTGGGATGCAGAGGATTCGTGGCTTCTTCCACCATCAGGTTGCTGAAAGAACTTGGAATCCATGGACAGGCTCTGCGGCAGACCTCAGAGCAATTTCTCAAGCAGCTGAAAGAGGCAGCCAGTGGATCTGGATCAACGGAAGACCCTTGCTGGGCTATAACTTCATGACCCCCCACCCCCACCTGAGAACCCAATTCAGATCCTCCAACTTGAGGAGGGCATATGAGGTATGCGGTCAGCTGTAGGGGCTGGCTCAGGGAAGAGGACGCCCCTGCCTTGCATGAGTCCCGTGGGAAATCTTAATTGGGCATGGGACACCAAGCTTAAGGCTTGATCACCCTTTAGCTGCGCCACCTTTGATGAGGTGTTTAGTGATTAAAANATTAGAAATGTAGGACCCATTTTAATACAGTAAACCTCCCTTCTCTGACATGCTGGTCCTCTTGGATATTAACCTTTCACGAGCCTCTACCCGGGTCCGGGAGCACCCCACCCCCCCACACACTAATTAGCATAGCTAGCATAGCTTCAAAAGTAGTAGTAGCATCTTAAATCATTAAATCACAAGTCCAAGACACCAGATGAAAGATACAGATCTTGTGAATAAAGCCACCATTTCAGATTTTTAAAATGTTTTACAGGAAGACAAAAATATGTAAAATCTATTAGCTAAACACGTTAGCAAAATACACCACTATTCTAACTCCATCAGTTCTACTCCTTCAGTGCTATCACCAATTCGGCTCAACTAAGATATTGATATCCATAACCAAGAAAAACCTCTTCAGATGACAGCTGATAACATATTCATGATATAGGATAGTTTTTGTTAGAAAAAAGTGCATATTTCAGGTAGAAATCACAGTTTACAATTGCACCCACCATCACAATCGACTAGAATTACTAGATAGAGCAACGTGTATGACCAATTTACTCATCATAAACATATTCTAAAAATAGACAAAGCCATAGCAATGGAAAGACCAGTTCTTGTGATTTCAGACCATATTTCAGATTTTCTAAGCGTTTTTCAGCGAAAACACAATAAATCGATAAGTTAGCATACACATGTGCAAATGTACCAGAGCATCGATTCCAGCCAAAGAGCGCTATAAACGTAATCACCCCAAAATATATTAATTTTTCACTAACCTTCTCAGAATTCTTCCGATGACACTCCTGTAACTCATTTTACAATATACATATACAGTTTGTTCGAAAGGTGCATATTTAGCCATACAAAACCGTGGTTAACAAAAAAATACTAGGAAATCAAGCCTCAATATGTGTCTGACGTCATCTATCAGAGTGATCTAGTTTAATTGAAAGCTAATCATATACTGACTAAAAAATACAGGGTTGACAGCAATCGAAAGGCAAATTAGTTCTTAATGCAACCGCTGATTTACATTTTTAAAATTATCCTTACTTTTCAATACAGGTTGGCCAAGTGAAGCTTATACCAAACAAAATGGCGAAATATGCGTTTAAAATATTTCGACAAAGAAACACGATTTATCATATTAAATATTGCTTACTTTGAGCGTGTCTTCCATCAGATTTCTTGGGCAATGTATCCTTTCTATGTTATAAACGTCTTGGGTCGATAGATGTCCCTCTGTCCTTCGAAATGTCCACCACAAAACGACCGACACAATCTCTCTCCTTTTTTTTTAATGGACAAAATGTCCCCCATTTCCACTTTTATTTAAATACTGCACCATGTTAACAATATGTTGACTATTCTATATGGAATGTTTATAATATCTTAAAATGTGTTGCCTTGTCCCTCTGAGTTCTACATGGAACAGGTCAAAGTTCAATTTACATTTGGTCAGTTCCATGATGTCATTCATTCTATTCTACAAACACATTCAATGTACACTCATCATCAGCTGTATCAAAGGGGGGGACAAACCCTGAAATGACCCGCCTTTGGTGTCTACAACATGGTTGTTGTAGAGGCAGTTGCCTGGGAAACGCCCCCCTCAAGATTCTAATGATGACATCATCTCCATCATATGGCATCAATGATGACATGCTTCACAGCTCAGGCCGAGYGAGAGGGGMAAGGAAATCAGAGGAGCACTSCTCTTCGCTTTGACACTTCACACACTCATACTGTGTGTRCAGTGTTCTGTCTGTGCTGTGTGCCAGAGGACTACAAAAGGGGTGACACCCCCCAACACCCCATTCTATCCAAGCCTCCTGTTCCCTTTTAAAGTAGGGAGACAGTCCCTCACCCACTTCTTTATTCTTTGTATTCATTATTCTCCTCATCCTCCCTCTGTCATATCCGGACGGTGCATGGTGGCCATGGTGGTCAGTGTTGTTAGGGTTGCCATGGTTTCCTGTCAGGATTTGGCCAGGATTGTTCAGGTTTTGGTCACTAGATGCCCCCATTGCGCCTTTTTTGAACCTTTTGTTTTWCCCTTMTTCTAATTATTATTTGCACCTGTGTGTCATTTCCTTGTAGGTATTTAATCCCTTTGTGTTCCTCAGTTCTTTGCYCTGTGTTTGTATGTTAGCACCCAGCCCCAGCCATGCTGTGAACATATATTTATCTTGTTGGATTTTCCAGAGGTTCTCTGGTTTTGTTCTTGTTTATTTTTGATTAGTCTTTTGAGGTTTGTTTTTTCCTGCTGTTCTTACCACTTTGTGGATTTTCATTGTATTTTGGAGGATATCCATTTTTTCTCTTGGCTTTACGTTGTGGATTTATATTTTWGCCTGAAGATKTTTTACCTTGATTAAACCACCGTCTCTAGTACTGCAGTGTCTGCCTCATCTTCTGGGTTCTGCCGACTATTAGTGACTGTTTCTCACACCGGGTCCTGACAGTTTCCTGTCTCTTCTTCTCTGGTCAGGCTTCTGTTTGCTAGCAGCATACCACCCTGCATCCCATACCACCCTGCTGGCTTGCCTCTGAAGCTAAGCAGGGTTGGTCCTGGTCAGGCCCTGGATAGGAGACCAGAACGCTGCTGGAAGTGATGTTGGAGGGGTAGTAGGAGGACCTCTTTCCTCTGGTCTAAAAAAACGATATCCCAAATGTCCTGTGTGGTTGTGGTCTTTTGGATGGGATGTTAAACTGGTTTCCTCTAAGTGTTTTTTCTCCAGTGTATGCTTTCACCTGCCTGCCTAGATGGAACTCCTTCAGGTCTCTGCTGCCAATGACTGGAACGGACTGCAAAAATCTCTGAAGCTGGAGACTCTTACCTCCCTCACTAGCTTTAAGCACCAGCTGTAAATAGCCCATCCAATCTACCTCATCCTCATACTGTATTTATTTATAATTAATATTAATATTATATTGATAAATCTTGCTCCTTTGCACCCATTATCTCAACTTGCACATTCATCTACTGCACATCCTACCATGCCAGTGTTTAATTGCTATTTTGTAATTACTTTGCCATCTGGCCTTTTTATTGCCTTACCTCTCTTATCCTACCTCATTTGCACATGCTGTATACAGATTTTTTCTACTGTATTATTGATTGTATGTTTGTTTATTCCATGTGTAATTCTGTGTTGTTGTATGTGTCGAACTGCTTTGCTTTATCTTGCCCAGGTCGCAGTTCAAATGAGAACTTGTTCTCAACTAACCTGCCTGGTTAAATAAACCTCTCTAGGGTATGTGGACAGTAGCGTTAAAGATACACTTGTTGTAATCCAGCCAAAGTGTCCAATTTCAAAAAGGTTTTACGACGAAAGCACACCAAACGATTATGTAAGGTATGAGCCAAGTCACAGAAAAAGACAGCCATTTTTCCAGCCAAAGAGAGAAGTAACAAAAAGCAGAAATAGAGATATAATGAATCACTAACCTTTGATAGATCTTCATCAGATGACACTCATAGGACTTCATGTTACACAATACATGTATGTTTGTTCGGTAAAGTTCATATTATATCCAAAAATCTGAGTTTAGGCGGGACGCTACTGTCTCACTTGGCAAAAAGCCAGAGAAATGCAGAGCGCCAAATTCAAATTATTTACTATGAAAATTACTATAAAAATCTAACTTTCATTAAATCACACATGAAAGATACCAAATTAAAGCTACACTGGTTGTGAATCCAGCCAGCATGTCAGAATTCAAATAGGCTTTTCGGCGAAAGCAAACGATGCTATTATCTGAGGATAGCACAATAGTAAACAAAGACAGAGATGCATATTTCAACCCTGCAGGCGAGAACAAAACGCAGAAATAAAAATATAATTTATGCCTTACCTTTGACGAGCTTCTGTTGTTGGCACTCCAATATGTCCCATAAACATCACAAATGGTCCTTTTGTTCGATTAATTCCGTCGATATATATCCAAAATGTTCATTTATTGGCGCCTTTGATCCAGATAAACACCGATTCCAACTTCCTAAACGTGACTACAAAATATCTCAAAGGTTACCTGTAAACTTTGCCAAAAAATGGCAAACTACTTTTGTAATACAACTTAGGTATTTTTTAACGTTAATAATCGTCAAAATTGAAGACGGGATGATCTGTGTTCAATACAGGATAAAACCAACTATAGCTAGCTTTCTGGTCACGCGCTTCTAACAGGACACTTCATGTGACTCTCGTTCAAATGGTCGTACTTCTTCATTACACAAAGGAATAACCTCAACCAATTTCTCAAGACTGTTGACATCCAGTGGAAGCGGTAGGAACTGCAAGCAGGTCCCTTAGAAATCTGGTTTCCCAATGAAATCTCACTGAAAAGAGAGTGACCTCAAAAAGAAAAAGATCTAGATGGTTTGTCCTTGGGGTTTCGCCTGCTAAATAAGTTCTGTTATACTCACAGACAGGATTCAAACAGTTTTAGAAACTTCAGAGTGTTTTCCATCCAATCTACTAATGACTATGCATAACTTATCTTCTGGGGAGAGTAGCTGGCAGTTTAATTTGGGCTGCCCCTACCCTAGAGAAGTTCAAATAAGTTGAAATAAAATGTAAAAAATATAAACTTCTATAATTCAGCTTTTTAAGATTTTCAAGTTAACAGATAATAAAGAATGACAGACTAGGCTGTAATATTTCACGCAACATGTATTTGTATTTATTGTCTTAAACTTTGAGCTCATTTATAACAAAATGCATAATTTACACTGAATCACACTGTTTCAGAAGTACATCATCATGAATAATTTCACCATAAAACAAGCATGATTATGATATTCCTTTTCATAAATGCCATGGCACAATAATGTCTGACAGCAATACAAAGTACATCTATTAACACATCAGGAGCAACAAGGTCAGAGAGCAAAAAATATTAAAAGCTGTTTTCAATATTATCCATATTAGTTGCTGAGAAAAGTACATTATGTAATTTTTTGGGGGAAATGTACTATTGTAAAAGAGTAAAAGTATAATCCGTCCTATTTATCTTCAATATATACAATTAACATTACAAGGAAAAAAATTGGTGGTTCTCTTCTCTTCGGCCAGGTTCTGTAAGGTTCTCCACAGGCCAGGTTCTGTGGTGGTCTCTTCAGGCCAGGTTCTGTGGTGGTTCTCTTCAGGCCAGGTTCTGTGGTGGTTCTCTTCAGTCCAGGTCTTGGTGGTTCTCTTCAGTCCAGGTTCTGTGGTGGTTCTCTTCAGTCAGAATCTGTGGTGGTTCTCTTCAGTCCAGAATCTGTGGTGGTTCTCTTCAGTCCAGAATCTGTGGTGGTTCTCTTCAGTCCAGAATCTGTGGTGGTTCTCTTCAGTCCAGAAATACTGTGGTGGTTCTCTTCAGTCCAGAATCTGTGGTGGTTCTCTTCAGTCCAGAATCTGTGGTGGTTCTCTTCATTTCTCATAATCTGAAGGCTCAGCATCTAATCTAATGCTGAGGGGCTGTGTACTGGGGGAGTCCCTCACATTCTGAAAGAAGACACATTGAATGAGCACTTTACACACCACTTCATAAAGTGTTTATGAACACACACACAACACACACACACACACACACACACACTGCCAGGGTGTCACTCTGGTGACCTGGTCTTCTTCTTCATAACTGTGCACATGTCACTGTTAGGGTCAGGATGGACACTCTGGAGAGAACGAGAGAGTGAGGGAGAGGCAAAGAGAGAGCGTGAGAGGGAGGGAGGATGGAGTGGAGAGAGAGAACTGCATGAGCACTTTGTGACACCACCCTATCATTTTCTCTAAACACATTCAAATACTGTATAAAACACAAACACATAATAAGATACTTACCTCCAGAGTGTCATAGTCAGGTGACCAGGTCTTCATGTTCAGACCTGTGTACGTGTCACTGTTAGGGTCATGATGGACACTCTGTGTAGAGAGAGGGAACATGGTAACAGTGAAAATAGTGTGAAAAGAGACTGTCGTGATACAGTAGATTAATGTCACCAGGTGTGAAGGTGGAGGGTAATATAATCACATGTGTGTCTGTTGTGGCATCACTTCCTCCTGTGGATCTCCTGTAAAGAGGAACAGAGTGAGTTATGCTCTCTACTGACCTCAAGTGGAGGTTGATATGTTACTAACACAGTAGATGTAAATGGTTGTCTCACCTCTTCATATAGCAGTAGATGGTGAGTAGAAGAGCTCCAGCAGTCAGGACAGCCCCCACCCCCACCACAGGAACCCAGGAAAACACTGCTGCAGGATTTACTGGGTTTAAGTGTGAAGAGGTTAGAACATATATCTGTTTGTAATTGTATTTATTATGGATCCCCATTAGCAAAATTAAGGCAGTAAAATTAAGGCAGTTATTCCATTTTTAAAACATTACAATACATTCACGACAGATTGCACAACACATTAAGTATATGACCTTAGGCCCCTACTCTACTACCACATATCTACAACACAAATCCCATGTGTACATGTGTTTATAGTGCGTATCTGTTAAAAATAGTCATATCACAGAGCACCAGTAATAGACAGAACATGACATACTTACACATGACATTAATATGGACAGGGATGGAAGTGTCTGTCCCTTTAATGTTGCTAGCTTCGCAGTAGTATTCTCCACTGTCCTCACAGCTGATGATAGTGATGCTATATCTCTGTTCCGATGCTTTTGGTGAGGTTACATTCTTCTTGTACCAGGTGTATTTGTCCACAGGGGGGTTGGCGTTACTGCTGCAGGCCAGAGTCACTGAACTGCCCTCCACTATTTCACCAGAGGGACTGACTGACACTGAGGTGTTCTTTGGGCCATCTGGTGTAAAAGACAGTGGATTTAAAAAGAGTAAAAATTAGGTACTTTTCCACAAATTGACTTAGATTCACCCTCTTATTGAAGATGATCTGTTCAAGTATCATGTGGAGCAAATATCTGTCACTACAATGTTAATATACCAAACTAAAGATTTAAACTCAATTTACTTACATGTGACAGTGAGAGTCTCTTCAGCAGAGGGGAGATCCTCATGGCCTTCTACAGCACAGGAGTATCTGCCTGTATCCTCACTGCTGACTGAGAATAGGATATAGACAGGAGAAGAGGTGTTGCTGTTTGGTATAGGCTGTCCATTCTTATACCAACTGTAGGCTTTGATGCGGTCCAGTGTACATTTGGTTCTACATGTCAGTGTGACATTCTCCCTCTCTGACACAGATGTAGGATCCATCTCCAACACAGCATCTAGAGTAAAAGGAAACAAATCATTATTATCCTCCTATATATGTCCTCTTATATGAAATACTAGATTAGCTTTTTTCCATCACATACCACTACTGTGTCTGTATGACTGCCCTTACTAAGGTAATTACAGTAATAGATGTGAGATGAGTGACAGATTACCTGTGACAGTCAGGGAGACAGATGAGCCAGCAAACTTTCCTCTGGATGTTATCAATCTGAACCTGTACCCAGCAGAGTCACTCAATCTCAGGTCTGTGATTCTCAGGGTACAGTCACTCTCCTTATCCCCAAGGTACTCTATATGACCCTCATACCCTGGCACTGAGCTCAGATCTTCAGCATCCATATCAGACCATTTAGTAACTGGGATGTGTGTAAGAGCAGGATATGTCCACTGTTGACCCCTTCAAAGCACAGATACCCTGATGGGTGTAAGTCACAATCCAACAGTTCTTACCTGAAATACAAAAAGACAACAAAACACCTTACATAAATATTTCATTGCAATACCTACCAGTATACACTTACATTGTTAATAAAGTAGGAAAATAATAATTACTGCTAAACTATTTGTAAAACCATAATTATATGCTGTAAAGTATCGAGGAAGTGACCTCCCCTTCAGCTTTGTAGTTTTTCAACGTTTGTAGTCTTAATTTTTTGAAAATTGAATGGGTGTTCTATGTGGAAAAACGTAGCGCAAAGGTCTTCATGAAAGGCATCTGGTAGAAGTAAATTCTCCCACTGACATGAATATAAATGTTAATATCTTGTGGCATCCCAGGAGGTCTACACCGGGGGATGGTAATAGAGGGGAGGTACGTGCTGCAACGTTGGCTCCCTCTGCTGGGAGTACACTAGCTGGGCAAACTGACACGGATGGCTCCAAGTGGAGGTAATTAGGGGAAAGTGCCAACCAGCCGTGGAGGCAACATAAAAGGAGCGCTGTGGCACACCGCGGGAGAGACCCGGGAGAGACCGACACAGAGCCAAAGCTGAGAAGAAGGACCGAGCCAAACCTACGTGATTTTCTTTGTTATGTTTATTTTATGGCCTAGTAAAGTCGTGTTTGCTGACTAAAACCTCCCAATCTCTGCACGCTCAACCCAACACCCACACGGTTTACCACATATTGTGGAGAACGCAGGCAACTCAGTAGTTTTGGGTGCCGTGGGGTCGAGCGTACGGAGATTACCATGGAGGAGCTGGTGGCTCAGTTTATCCTCAGCCAGCAGAAGCGACAGGCTCTCCAGGAGCAAGCACTGGAGGAATAGCGCCAACAAAACCTCAGACTGGTAGCGGAGGTAGCCCAGTTGAAGACTGGGATGGCTCAGGAGTCTGGCCCAAATCAGTTCCTGGTGTAACGTCCTGACCAGAGTTATTATGTGTTTTGCTTGTTTAGTGTTGGTCAGGACGTGAGCTGGGTGGGAATTCTATGTTGTGTGTCTAGTTTGTCTGTTTCTATGTCCAGCCTAATATGGTTCTCAATCAGAGGCAGATGGTAATCGTTGTCCCTGATTGAGAATCATATATAGGAGGCTTGTTTTGTGTTGGGATTTGGTGGGTGTTTGTTTCCTGTCTCTGTGATTGTCTGCACCAGATAGGTCTGTCTCGGTTTTTGCACATTTGTTATTTTGTATTGTTGTTTGTAGTGTTTCACTTGTTCTTTATTAAACATGTTTAACACTAGCCACGCTGCACTTTGGTCCTCTCCTTCACCCCGCGAAGAAAACCGTTACACCTGGTTCTCTTATGGCTGCAGTCCCGGTAACGGGACCGATATGACAACAGTCAGTCCAAGTGCAGGGCGCCAAATTCAAAACAGAAATCTCATAATTAAAATTCCTCAGACATTCATGTGTCTTATATCATTTTAAAGGTAATCTTGTTGTTHATCCCACCAAAGTGTCCGATTTCAAATAGGCTTTTCAGCGAAAGCACTACAAACGATTATGTTAGGTCACCACAAAACCAAAATAAGCATAACCATTTTTTCCAGCTATAGATAGCTTCACAAAAACCAGAATAGAGATAAAATTAATGCACTAACCTTCCGATTATTTTCATCAGATGACACTCATAGGACTTCATGTTACACAATACATGCATGTTTTGTTTGATTAACCTTTTCTCTCAATAGGGGGCGCTATTTTTCACTTTGGAAAAAATCGTGCCCAAATAAAACTGCTTCGTACTCAATTCTAGATCGTACAATATGCATATTATTATTACTATTGGATAGAAAACACTCAAGTTTCTAAAACTGTTTGAATTATATCTGTGAGTAAAACAGAACTCATTTGGCAGCAAACTTCCAGACAGGAAGTGAAAATCTGAAAACGATGCTCTGTTCCAGGGCCTGCCTCTTCAATTGCCGAATTTCTATGGATTTGCATGCACTGCATACGCCTTCCACTAGATGTCAACAGGCAGTGGAAGGTGGAATGGGGTGTCTAGCTTGATCTAAGGTCGAACAAGAGCTCTTGGAATGACGTGACCAGAATTTCCTTTCTCTACCTAGGCGCGGGAAGGACATCAGCATTGGCTTCTGAAAAGCGTTCGGTATAGACGGTGGATGTCTCCGGCTCTGATTTTATTTGTATATATGTGTTAAAACCTGTTATGGCTGCAAGGGAAATTATTGAGTAGCCAGAAAAAGGTGCCCATTTCAAACGGCCTCGTTCATCTTTTTTGCTCGTACAATATGCAATATTATTATTACTATTGGATAGAAAACAATCTCTAGTTTCTAAAACCGTTTGAATTATTTCTCTGAGTGAACAGAAGTCGTTTGGCAGCACTTTCCCTGACAGGAAGTAGAATGTCAGATCTATGCTCTGTTCAACGTTCTGCCTATACATGGTCATGATACGTAGGACCCTACGTACACTTCATACGCCTTCCTCTGGATGTCAAGAGGATGTGAGAGAAGAATTTTGTGTTTATCTTGGTCTGAGGTGGAATAAAAGCTATTCTTTGACGTGACCGTCACTTCCGGTACTCTGAAGCGCGCGACTTGAGAAGTGAGATTGCCTTCTGTTTTGCTGCCGTTATGGACGACAACTATCTCCGGCTCGGATTTTATTTGATACATGTGACCATAATAATCGAATGTATGTTTTTTCATATAGTTTAATCAGATTATTTGATTTTGTTCGGGAGTTTTGCCGTGTTCCGTTCTCTGACTTGTTCACGTTGGAGAGATCCGTGCCACTCGGCTAGTGCCCATGCTAAATGAAGAGGGAAAGTTGCCATTCTGAATCCAAAACACGACTCATCTGGACAAAGGACACCTTGATCAACATTCTGATGAAAGATCAGCAAAAGTAAGACCCCAATTTATGATGTTTTTTCATATATCTGTCGTGCATGTGAACTGGTCGTGGGCGCCAAGTGTTTCTGGCTATTGTGGCTATGCTAATATAGCGTACATTTGTTTTCGCTGTAAAACATTTAATAAATCGGAAATATTGTCTGGATCAACAAGATGCCTGTCTTTCAGTTGCTGCACACTATGTATTTTTTCAGAAATGTTTTTATGATGAGTAATTAGGTATTTGACGTTGGGTGTCTGTAATGTTATGGCTGCTTTCGTGGCAATTTTCTGATTGTAGCTGAAATATGTAATTTATTGATTTATTTATGATTTATACCTGAAATATGCAAGGCATTCGTTTTTTCTACAAACACTATCGACTCCATATTCCCTCACCCAATGAAATATTGTTTTATTTTTCTATGTGACTAGTCTCTCTCACTGATCATGTTAGGTCTTTTATCATAGGTTAGAATGGTCTGAATAAATATACCATATATATTAGGAGTGACGGATAATTATTGATGATGGCATACTGATCCAAGGAGAAAACACTGTGTCGGATGAGAAGTAAAAAAGACTGAGTGTCCTGGTTATGCTCATAACGTGTGTATTATGAATATAGCAATATATTATGTCTATATTTTTGTCTGACACTATGTAAGCATAACTTATTTTTCAAATGGGACAATGTTATGAGCCTCTGATCCTCTTATCAGATGTAGTTACTTTCATATTCTCCTCTCGGCTATTGGAGCTTGATTAATTGTGGCTGAAGTTAACCGATATAGGGCAAATATAAAATAAATATATGATTTTGATTCTTAGCTTGCTGCACTTTGAGACTTGCGCTGTTTTGCATCATAAGTTGTAACACCATTTTCTGCCCATACATCGTCGCGACGATCGGGCGTCTCCGTCAAAGCGCCACAAAGAGGGTCTAAAAACTATCATAAAGTAGTGGGTTTGCTTTTCACCGCACTGCAGTATTCTTGTATCATTTTATTTCGCATTACTATTTTTATATTCGCTGAGGTTTTGTTGCAATTTGCCCACTCTCGTATGCCGCTGGGCAGGTAGAATTTTGCCGTGGGCATCGGTCGAGCATAGCACTGACGCCTAGCTAAGGGTCGCTGGCTAACTTTGACGCACGAGAGATAGAGGTAACATGTCCACTGACAGACACAATACAGACCAGATTCTATTCATTTTCGGAACAAAGGACTCTCTTTGGGTTACATTAGATCTTTGATGGATAGCGGCCGAACAATATTTGTTCATGAGATACGCAATTTAATGATGTTTATTTTGTGTATCTCTCTCGTGTAATAGGGTCGTTGTTGTAGTTGCCGAGATTTTCTCACGCCACTTGTGTCAAGCGGGTTCCGCCTGTCTGCAATAACGCAAGCTGTATGTCGTATCTCATAATATGTCATATATGCTAATTGAAGAGAATCTAACGCCACGAAGTGTTGGGCAATGTGAAGTACTTTGTGCTCAACGTGATACTAATTAGCATATTGTAACGGCAACATGTATTGTGACAGAACATACCGATTTAATAAGAATGATGCTTATGATAGAATTCATGATTAGAACGTAGTATCTGAGGATCAAACATACAATATAGTGCGATTATAGTAGTCATCATGATAATCAAATATTAATCCGAAGCGGAAGAATAGCTGTGCCTGTGACCCGTACCATAATTGGACGCAAGCAAATAACAGCAGGCATCTCACTTTTCCAAGTCGCGGCGCTTGCAGAGTACGCGAAGTTGACTGGTCACGTCAAGAAATAGCGTTTTTTATTCACCCTCTAGATCGCATAGATAAACTACAAAATGATTCTTCTCTTCTAATAGTTACGTTCGTGGCTATGCACAAGATTAATTCCGAGAATGTTGTGCATTTTGGCTACGTATTCACATTGTAAAACCACGATTTGTTACCTCTAAATATGCACATTTTCGAACAAAACATATATGTATTTGTGTAACATGATTTATAGGAGCTGTGTCAAGTTCCTGACCTGTTTCTGTTGTTTTTGTATGTGTTTATTTGGTAGGGCGTGAGTTGGGTGGGTTTATTCTATGTGTTGTGTTCTATGTTGGGTTTAATGTGTTGCGCTGATATGGTTCTCAATTAGAGCAGGTGTTTGACGTTTCCTCTGATTGAGACCCATATTTAAGGTAGGCTGTTCTCACTGTTTTGTTGTGGGGTGGGTTGTCTTCCGTGCCGTATATGTTACACACGGGAACTGATTCGTTTTGTCTAAGCCTGTTCCTGTTCGTGCGTTCTTCGTTTCATGTAAGTTTGCAAGTTTCAGCGTCTAGTTAGTTCGTTTTGTTATTTGTAATTTAAGTGTGCTTCGTGTTTCGTCTTGTTTAAATAATCATTATGTCAACATACCTCGCTGTGTGTTGGTCCGATCCATGCTCCTCCTCGTCTGAGGGAGGAGAACGAATATGAACGATCGTACAGACTGTCATCTGATGAAGTTGTCAAGGTTAGTGAAATAATTTTATTCTTTTTGCTGTTTTTGCGATCGCTACCTTTTGCTGCTGATAAATGCGTTTGGTGTGTTGGCTATTGTGGTAAGCTAATATAATGCTTATATTGTGTTTTCGCTGTAAAACACTCTCAAAAAATCGGAATATTGGCTGATTTCACAAGATTTTATCTTTCATTTGCTGTACACCATGTATTTTCGATAAATGGTTTTATGATGAGTATTTATGTATTTCACGTTGCTCTCGTAATTATTCTGGGCTGCTTCGGTGCTATTTGTGATTCGTAGCTGCATAGTAAACTAGTTTATACCTAAATATGCACATTTTTCGAACAAAACATTAATGTATTGTGTAACATGTATAAGACTGTCGATCTGATGAAGTTGTTTCTTGGTTAGTGACAATTATAATCTCTATTTGGTCGGTTTTGTGATAGCTACCTATGCGGTAAAAAAAATGGTGAAAATATAATGCGGTTGAGTCTTTTGCTATTGTGTTAGCTAATAGACCAAATAATAACAAATACCTTAAGTTATTACAAAAGTACTTGAAATGTTTGGCAAGGTTTAGAGGTAATTTTTTAGATATTTTGTATGACATTCTTCAAGGGGAAGCTTGTTTTTTCTGGATCAAACGGACAGATAAATGGCACAATTTGACACATATATGGACGAATTAATCGAACAAAAGACTCATTTGTTGTTTAGGGACATATTGGAGTGCCAACAAAAGAATCTCGTCAAGGTATGCATTTTATTTTTTATATCTGCGTTTTGAGTAAGCCCGGCATGGTTGAAATATCTACACTCTCTTTGTTGACATTTGCTATCATCAGATAATAGCACTTATGCTTTCGCCGAAAAAGCCTTTTTGAAATCTGACATGTTGGCTGGATTCACAACGAGTGTAGCTTTAATTTGATCTTATATGTGCGATTTAATGAAAGTTTGATTTTATATATATTTTTGAATCTGCGCTCTACCATTTAATGGCTATTGGCCAGGTGGGACGCAAGCGCCCCGCTATCCCAGAGAGTGTTAATGCAACCGCTGTGTCAGATTTAAAAAAAACTTAAATATAAACCATGCAATAATCTGAGACGGAGCTCAGGTGATTAGCCAAATTAAGCCACCATGTTGGACTCAACAGAAACCAGAAAAATACATGATAAATATTCCCCTTACCTTTGATGATCTACATCAGAAAGCACACCAGGAATCCCAGGTCCACAATAAATGTTTGTTTTGTTTGAAAAAATCTGTTATTTTATGTCCAATTGTTAGCGCGTTTGTAAACATGTCCAAACGCTAATTCTGGTCACTTTATATCGGACAAAAACTTCAAAATGTGATATTACCGTCGAAGAACATTTCAAACTAAGTACTGAATCAATCATTAGGATGTTTTTAACATATAGCTTCAATAAAGTTCCAACCGGAGTATTCTTTTTCTCTTCGTGAGCAATGGACGTCAGTGGCTTCCATGAAGAAAAAGCATGATCAGGAAATGGCTGCTTGATGGACACCTGACTGAATTCTGCTCTCATTCTCTCCCAACAACATCATAGAAGTCTCATTATAAATTTTCCTATTGATGGTTGACATCTAGTGGAACCCCTAGGCAGTGCAACATCATTAATAGCTCAAGTGGATTTCTTTAGAGACTCTGGTGAATAAATACAGGCTAAGATTTCTGACTTCCTGTTTTGATTTCACATCAGGATTTTGCCTGCCAATATGAGTTCTGTTAATCTCACAGACATAATTCAAACAGTTTTAGAAACTTTAGAGTGTTTTATATCCAATACTAATAATAATATTCAAATATTAAGAACTATGACTGAGGAGCAGGCCATTTGATATGGGCACCTTTCATCCAAGCTACTCAATACTGCCCCTTCAGCCATAAGAAGTTAACTTAACTGTGTGTTTCTTTATGTGTATTTTATGGCCTAGTAAAGTCGTGTTTGCTAACTAAAACCTCCTGGTCTCTGTGTTCATCTCTGCAAGCTCAACCCAACACCACAACGATTACCACAATCTTAAATGACCGCATTTTCATGAATTTGATTTTATAATCTTGAAGGCCATTAACACACAGCTTGGGAAAAGATATGGAACTAAAGCAGTTGTGGATATCACATTCACAGCAAATACAAACGATTGTCCCACAACTTGAACATTTTTGTATTTGAAAGCACTTAATTAACATTTGTATGAAATGTTGTTTACAAAGTCAACACTCACACACTGCAGGAGAGTGGAGATCCTCATGCCCTTTTACAGCACAGGAGTAACTGTCTGCATCACTAAAGGAGTCTGAGTACAGGCTGGAAGTGTTCTCCTTTACTTTGTGTCCGTTCTTGTACCAGATGTAGGTGGGGTTGTCAGTCAGAGTACAGGTGGTGCTACAGGTCAGTGTCTTATCCTGATGTCCACCAGTCACCTTCACCTGAAGACCTGGAGAATAAACAATATCACTGTAAATCCCTTTATCACTGACTTATCACTCTAATACAAAGATGGAAGAAATCCTATAATATACAAACATAAATACAAACCAAGATATTTATCCTGAACTAAATGGAATTCAACAGTTTAACTATATTGAATGTAACTGTACCTGTGACAGACAGAGTGACTCCAGGATTGCCAGTATATTTCCATCCTCCAGTCTGATCTGTAAATCTGAACTTGTATGTAGCTGAGTCACTCTCTCTCAGGTCTGTGATTGACAGGGTGTGACCATTCTCTTCGTCCTTACGATACGTCACACGTCCTTTGTAGTCTGGGTCATCACTCAGACTCACATAATTCTCCACAGCATACATTTTAGTGAACCAGAAGGTTGTTGTGACTGTATAACCACTGGGATATGTGTAAGAGCAGGTCAGATCCACTGATGACCCCTTCAAGGTACAGATACTCTGAGTGGTGTAAGTCACACTCCATCCATTCTGACCCAGTACAACTGAAACAGTCACACAACACAATGGTATAAGAATTAAGCCAAGGTCTATTGGCTCACACTGACAGTAAAGTTTTTCCGTACTTTGTTGCTGTAGTTGCTGAGTGTGAATAGAAACCACAGATAATCATCACTCAGTGAGGTGAGAATGATAACCATTTAAGTGAAGTGGAGACTCCTAGCAGAACACACCAGAATAACATGTTTCTTATCCTTTTAGAAATGTATATAGATTGATAAACAGAGCAACTAAAAGATAATGTGACCATACCTGCTAAAGACCAGAGAAAGACCACCAACACACTTCCTGCTGTTCTCAAGGCCATTGTTGCATCTCCCACCCTGAAGTCTTAGAAACATAAACAACAACTCAAGCAATAGCTGGTGAATAACTCCACCTGATTCGTAATGGATACAATAAAGTCATAATCAACAACAACCACTTATTGAACATATCTGTAGTACTGTAAACACATTTTTCTACATTGATTGTTCAGAAGCTGTTTTATCCTCAGAAGCCCACATATAAGAACTCTCTGCGGCCCGGCAACCTGAACACTGACCACCAATTTCAAGGATAGCTCCTATCCCGAAGCTGTGAGGCTAAACAGCAAGTGACTTACACAAACACACACAGTGTCACGATTGTCGTCTGGAGAAGGTGAAGACCAAAATGCAGCGTGGTAAGTGTTCGTCATTTTAATGGTAAACTGAACACTACACAAAACAACAACGAGGAAAAAACTAAAATGAAACAGTTCTGCCAGGTGAKCATACACTAAACAGAAAACAATCATCCACAACACACAATGGAAAACAGGCTACCTAAATAGGGCTCCCAATCAGAGACAACGATAGACAGCTGCCTCTGATTGGGAACCACACCAGGCCAAACACACAGAAAACCAACAACATAGAAAAAATAACATAGACTGCCCACGCTAGTCACACCCTGGCCTAACCAAAATAGAGAATAAAAACCCTCTCTATAGCCAGGGCGTGACACACACGCACACGCACACACACACACACACACACACATACCATTGGATGCTCTTCAGAGGAGGAAGGGGAGGACCATCCTCCTCAGTGAATTTTATATAAATAAAAATAGTAAAACATGTAAAAAGTTATCAATTTTAATAAAAACTATAATAAATGTATTCTCATGTCTTCCAATATTAATTAAAAACACACCGTTTTGCAATAAGGTCTACAGTAGCCTCAGCAGCACTCTGTAGTGTAGCACCATGGTTAAAATCTAGGAGGCTCATGGTTTTCACCCCTTTCATAAACCTACACAGTAATATGACAATTTCCGGAGGACGTCCTCCATCCTATCAGATTTCTTGCAGCATGAACTGACATGTAGTCCACCCAATCAAATGACAGAGAATGATCTAGTCCTGAAATATAGCTAAAATGTGGTGAGTAGTTTAACTCAAAGAGAAAAGAATAGTTGAACAGTTTTGAACAAATTAATTTCTTCCAAAATTCAGAAGAAGCAAGAGAGAGAGGGGATAGATAGAGAGAGATGAAGAGAGAGAAGAAGAGAGAGAGAGCTATATTTGGTTGTTTTTTTTTTAACTTTCACTTTCACTTAGCTACCTAGTTTAGCCTACTTAAACACCTGGCTTCTACCAGAGGGGGATGCTATGTTAGCTTAGCTATCTAGTTTAGCCTACTTAAACATCTGGCTCAAACAGAGTGCTATGTTAGCTAGCTGGCTATGGCTATTCAACGCTGGAACTCTTCCAAGTCCAAAAAGCTTTCGGTTTTGTTAACTACACCGGCCTGCATGATTGTAACTACACTGTACTGCATGATGTAGTGGGTTAATTATACGTTAATTCTAGTAGCTATGTTGAGTATGAGGGTTTAGCGGTCATGGTATGAAAGGTTTTTCACCTGGTCACAGAAGCTGATGTGTTGTGCACTAAAGTCCACAAGCGAAGGGAAAAGGTAAGAGGAGGAGAGCGCTAATAGCTGCGAGAAGGAATTATATGTGACTCGTTTCAGGAAGCTAGCCTTATGTCACACGTCACTACTTCACAGGAGTGGCATTTATCAAAATGCATTTTTTGGTAGAATTGCCTTCAAAACATGTGAACTTTCATGTGCCTTAATAGCAAATTTGTATCTGTAAATACGAATAAAATTGTTAAATTACGAGCTTAGTTGGTTTAGCGATGGAAAAAGCCAGGAACCTTCCCGCTAGCCATGATCGGCTGTTATGTTTGATGGGCTGGACATGCCAAGAGTTAAGTTCAGATTGGTGTGCCATGCAGGATGCTTCTGTCTATAACATGAGCTGCTCAGTATGTTTAGGTAATCCTCTGTACCATGGAGAAATGTTTTCAACAGAACGCGGATACACACCTGACCACAGCAAACACAGTTCACTTTCACAGCAGCCACATAAAAACAGTATGCTCACTTTGCTTATTGTATAGATGTGACCGACCGGCTTGATCGGTCCTATGTAGCAAAATTTGAAATAAAATAAATAAAAGTAGGGACTCAGAGATGGAAAATGGTATATCGTACACTGCAGTTGAGGAACAATGGGAAGTAATTCGGCTTTGAAAGTTGAAAAACTTTTGAAAATATGGCCCTTGAATGTTTTCTACACGATGTTCTTCACAAACACAAACTATATCAAATAAATAAAATAAAATAAAATCCTCCAGAAATTGGAGAGCAGTATCAACGCTTTTGCAGTTCTTCATGATATCTTTCAAAAAAGCCACAGCTTTGCTTCCGTTTAAGAAATGTTTTTCAACAGAACCGGCGGAACGAATACACACCTACCACACGCAAACACAAAAGCTGTGTGCTTTGTCTTTGTTATTAAACCTGGTTACTCATCTCATAAATCCCAGTGTGTCTTCTGTTTTACGATCTGTTTATTGACATGATGTTAGATCTGTGTGTGTGTGTGTGTGTGTGTGTGTGTGTGTGTGTGTGTGTGTGTGTGTGTGTGTGTGTGTGTGTGTGTGTGTGTGTGTGTCTATATATGAGTTACTGTGTCCAACACACCACCACTTATTGTTATGTTGGGCACTTACTGACCCCAAAAAGATGTTAGGAAATATATATTTTTTCTCAGTGATATGTATTGCTAAAATAAAGGGTTATGTAAATACAGGCAGCCGCCACATAACTACAAATCAAAACAGCTCACTCAATCAAGCATGATGGTCTTGTAAGTATAAAAGCAAAGCWTTATTTCATATAATTTTTTACAAATCTTGAAAAGGTAATGGAATGTGGAATGCGGTACAAATCACATTATTGTGGGAGCACCTCCTCTAAGAGTATGAATCAGACGGTTGAGAAGGTTTGAATCCRAAGCAACTTGCATACACATTGTTTGAAGTACAATAGATACATACAGTAAATACTGTAGTAAGTCAAAGCTGCGTGCTGGAACACCTTGGTAGACCGTGGGTGGAGTAGGCATTGTGGTCCTCATGTGCATTTCCTTCAGACCAATGCTGACTTTGCACTTAAAGTGTTGTTTTTTTTGTTTTTAATATTGTACGCTATGGAATGTTTATAATATCTTATAATGTGTTGTCTTGTCCCTCTGAGTTCTACATGGAACAGGTCAAAGTTACATTTACAGTTGGTCAGTTCTATGATGTCATTCATTCCATTCTACAAACACATTCAATTTACACTCCTCATCAGCTGCATCAAAGTGGTACTGAAGGTTCCAGTGTTCTAGACTAGAGCTCCACCTACTGGCATCTCAACATTACTGCAGTGTTCTAGACTAGAGTTCTCCCTACTGGCATCTCAACATTACTGCAGTGTTCTAGACTAGAGCTCCACCTACTGGGATCTCATTATAAGTACATATATAGTCTAATGTAGCCTGTTATCTATATATAGTCTAATGTAGGATGTTATCCATATATAGTCTAATGTAGCATGTTGTTCATATACTATTCTGTGAATATAAAGTGCTAATGAAGTACATACAGTATAATGTTCATATAAAGAACTCTGATATGGTTCAGGCTGTAGAGGTCTATGGATGACAGGAAGGTGATGCTGAGTCAGTTCATCTAAACCAACAARACTTACTGGCAATGCAGTGAAACAAGAAGTAGCCAACTGTAAGTGTGAGTTCTGTGGTTGACACATTTTAAAGAACCCTTTTTAGCCTAGTCAGGACGTAAAGACATTAACATGCGTAAACACTATGTCAGAAAAGGGTTGCATTTCTTATTCTTCTGAGGAGTGGGCCTACATTTTTAAAAGAGGCGAAAATGTGACTCATTCCCATCACTCCTCATCAGCTGCATCAAAGTGGTACTGAAGGTTCCAGTGTTCTAGACTAGAGTTCTCCCTACTGGCATCTCAACATTACTGCACAGTACAATGTCCTCATTCATTTGGGCAGTAATATAATGCCACTATGATATTCTGATACACTTGCTACGTCCCAAATGGCACCCTATGTGCCCTGGTCAATAGTAGTYCACTATTAAGGGAACAGAGTGCCATTTGTGACACAGACACTGTTGGCCATTGTGTACAGTACCGGTACCTAATAATAATGTCCTCAATAATGTTGGGCTAATAACAACATAACAAACTAATGAAACATAACACTGGCTTGAAAAATGCACATTTACCAAGCACACAAACATTGATGTCTGTACTGCAGAACATGCCACTATCATATTCTGTTACGCGGTTGGCCATTGTGAACAACAGATGGCGCTGCAGTGGATGGCAGCCGACCTACTCTGCTATTTTGTGTATTTTTTATGCTGATCTTAACCTTTTTTGTACATTATGTCTCTGAAATAATTTCCTTTGACCGAAAAGAGCTTCCAGACATCAGAACAGTGATCAGTAAACCTTCTTGAAGTAGGGACTCGAAAGAGGAAGTGGCGGCGATTGAGAGGCAAGTGAGCAGGCATCCTGACAAGATTACGTTGGCGATCAAATAGACCGCCATTGCCCTCTGTTCTATTGGTGAACGTGCAATCACTGGAGAACAAACTGAATGAGCTCCGTTTAAGACTATCCTATCAACGGGACTGTAATATCATATGTTTTCAGAGTCTTGGCTGAAGAAGGACATGGATATACTTCTCACTTTGTCTGCACCAAATGTGTTGCTTTCTAGAACCTAAAATGGTAATTTGGCTGTCCCCAAAGGAGAACCATATGAAGAACCCTTTTTGGTTCCAGGTAGAACCTTATTGAATTCCAGGTAGAGACTTTTTGTGTTCTGTTCCATGTAGAACCCTTTCCACAGAGTGTTCTACATTTAACCAAAAGGGGTTCTACTTGGAACCAAAAAGGCTGCTCTTCTGGGGACAGCCGAAGAACCCTTTTGGAACCCTTTTCTCTAAGAGGGCATGCATCTTCAAGAATGGATGGCAGACTCTGGCAAGTCGAAGGCAGGAGGGGTGTGTCTCTTTTTGCTCGCCTGAGTTAGTATACCTTGTGATAAGCTGCAGTCCATACTGTTTACCAAGAGAGTTTTCATCTACGCTGAACAAAAATATAAACGCAAAATTCAACATTTTCAAAGATTTTACTGACTTAGTTAATTTAAGGAAATCATCCGATTGAAAAAAATTCATTCGGCCCTAATCTATGGATTTCACATGACTGGGAATACAGACATGCATCTGTTGGTCACAGATACCTTTAAAAAATAGGTAGGGGCGTGGATCAGAAAACTAGTCCGTATCTGGTGTGACCACCATTTGTCTAATGCAGAGTGACACATCTCCTTCGCATAGAGTTGATCAGGCTGTTAATTGTGGCCTGTGGAACTAATCTTCAAAGGCTGTGCGAAGTTGCTGAATATTTGCGGGAACTGGAACACGCCGTCATACACGTCGATCCGAGCATCCCAAGCATTCTCAATAGGTGACATGTCTGGTGAGTAGAAGAACTGGGACATTTTCAGCTTCCAGGAATTGTGTACAATCCTTCATGGGGCCATGCATTATGATGCTGAAATATGAGGCCTCAGGATCTCATCCCAGTATCTCTGTGCATTCAAATTGCCATCGATAACATGCAATTGTGTTCATTGTCCGTAGCTTATGCCTGCCCATACCATAACCCCACCGCAACCATGGGGCACTCTGTTCACAATGTTGGCATCAGCAAAACCCTCGCACAGACGAAGCCATACACGCTGTCTGCCATCTGCCCGGTACAGCTGAAACCGAGATTCATCCATGAAGAGCACACTTCTCCAGCATGCCAGTGGCCATCAAAGGTGAGTATTTGCCCACTGAAGTCAATTACGACGCCAAACAGCAGTCAGGTCAAGACCCTAGTGAGGACGATGAGCACGCAGAGCTTCCCTGAGACAGTTTCTGACAGTTTATGCAGAAATTCTTCAGTTGAGCAAAGCAACAATTTAATCAGCTGTCCAGTTGGCTCGTCACAGACCATCCRGCAGGTGAGGAAGACAGACYTGGAGGTCCTGGGCTTGTGTGGTTTCACGTGGTCTGCGGTTGTGAGGCCTGTTGGACGTACTGCCAAATTCTCTAAAACGACGTAGGTGGTGGCTTACGGTAGAGAAATTAGCATTAAATTCTCTGGCAACAGTTCTGGTTGACATTCCTTGAGTCAGCATGCAATGGCACGCTCCCTCAAACTTGAAGATCTGTGCCATTGTGTTTGTGTGACAAAACAGGCACAATTTAGAGTGCCATTTTTATTAGCCCCCAGCATCAAGTTGCACCTGTGTAATTGATATGCTGTTTAATCAGCTTCTTGATATGCACACCTATCAGGTGGATGGAATATCTTAGCAAATGAAAAATGGCTCACTAACAGGAATGTAAACACATTTGTGCAAAACATTTGAGAGAATAAGCTTTTTGTGCATATGGCCATTTCTCTGGGATCTTTTATTTCAGTTCATGAAACATGGGACAACACTTTACAAGTTCCGCTTATATATTTGTTCAGTATATATATTTTTCCTAACTGTGCTATTCCATCACAAATCCATGCTGGCACTAAGACCGTACTCTGCAAGCTGTGAAGAGCCATAAGCAACAATGAAATTCTACATTCAGAGGCAGGGTTTTCCATGGCAGGTGATTTTAATGCAGGGGAATTAGAAAAAACTTTTCGACCATCATTTTTACCAGCATGTCAGCTGTGAAACTAGGGGCGACAAAACTCGAGATCACCTTTACTCCACACACACATAAAAGGCCTCCCTTGCGTCCCTTTGGCATATCAGGCCATATTTCTATCCTTCTGTTTCCTGCTTACAAGCAAGAATCAAACAGGAAGTCATTGCACGCTCAATGCGGAACGGGTTCCATTCAAGTGGATGCTAAGCTACAGGACTGTTTCGCTAGCACAGACTAGAATATGCTCCGGGAATCAGCCGTTAACATTGAGGAGTTTACCACATCAGTCACCGGCTTCATTAATAAGTGCATCACCGACATTGTCCCCACAGTGACGTACGTTTATACCCCAACCAGAAGCAATGGATTACAGGCAAAATCTGTACAGAGCTAAAAGGCTGCCTATTTCAAGTAGCGGGACACTAATCCGGACACTWATACGAAATCTCGCTATGACCTCTGATGAGCAATCAAACCGGCAAAGCGTCAATACAGGACTAAGGTTGAATCCTACTATGCTTGTTCTGAAGGATGTGGCAAGGCGTGCAAACTATCATGGATTCCAAAGGGAAATCCAGCCGCGAGCTGCCCAGTGACACAAGCCTACCAGACGAGCTACAGTAAATGCCTTCTATGCTCGCTTTGACGCAAGCAACACTGAACCATGCATGAGAGCACCAGATGTTCCGGACGACTGTGTGATACAGTCAGACATATACCAACACACTTAACATGAGCACACATGCATACTGACACCACACACACACATAAACATACTCGCGCACACACGCACAGACAAACACACAGACACACTTTCACTCACACTATATATGCTGCTGCTCCACATAAGCTGCTGCTACATCTTAGTCTATTATCTATCCTGATGCCTTGTCACTTTGCTCCTACCTATGGGGCAGCAGMTAGCCTAGGGGTTAAGAGCGTTGGGCCAGTTAAAGTTGCTAGTTCGAATCCCCGAACGMAAAAGTTGGAAATATCTGAAGTTCTGCCCATGAGCAAGGCAGTTAACCCCCAGCCACAACTGATCCCRGGCACCGATTATGTTGATTAAGGCAGCTGSCCACACTGCTRTGATTCAGAGGGGTTGTGTTAAATGTAGAAGACACATTAAAAGTCACATYCAAGCAGSCTTATATGTATGTACATAGCTACCTCAATTACCTRGTACCCCTGCACATCAACTAGGTAATGGTAAATAGACATGTTATTTTMACTTGTTACTGTTATTTGTTATTCACTGTGTATTTATTCCTTGTGTCACTGTGTCTCATGTTAATACTACTCCTAAACACAACCCACCATCACTGTGTCTCATGTTAATACTACTCCTAAACACAACCCACCATCACTGTGTCTCATACTACTCTAAACACACCCAACCATCACTGTGGTCTCATGTTAATACTACTCCTAAACACAACCCACCATCACTGTGTCTCATGTTATACTACTCCCTAAACACAACCCACCATCACTGTGTCTCATGTTAATCTACTCTTAAACACAAACCCACCATCATGTGTATCATGTTAATACTACTCCTAAACACAACCCACCATCACTGTGTCTATGTTAATACTACTCCTAAAACACAACCCCACCATCACTGTGTCTCTGTTTTAATTCTACTCTGAAAGCTCTTACGAAGCATCCACCAATCACTCTCACTCTTCTTTAGGCCATTTTCAAAAAGTCTCAAACAATCTATTACTCCCAGAGCCCTTAAAATACATGCAAAAGTATTGATGTGAAACAACATGTAAAATACTGTATCAGATGAATATGCAAAAATACATCTACAAAATACTGTACATAACAGAAAAACAAACAACATACATTACAATAGCATCACCATGCACATAACAGGATATAGGTGTTCATGGTTACAAACAAATTATAAAATAATATTTTAAGATATTGGAAGCATACTTACAGAGTGAAGGGGAGATGTGTTGTAAGTTAACTACTATCAGTCTATTAAATAGACACTGAGTGTGAGGTTGGGGTTTGAGGTCTGTGGTTGGCCAACTTTTGAAGCAGTCAGGGACAATAGAGTTGAATAGTTGGCACAATTGCTTCAAAGCCATTGAATACACATTTCAGCTGATTTACCAACTGTAATTTAACTTATGGAAGTTGAAGAAGACATTAACTACTTTAAAATGGAGATAGCCCTCCATGTTCCTGCTCAATGTGGTCCTGCTCAATCTGTCCACAGAAGCAACATGAACAAGTTGCAAAAATGTACCCTCTACCCACTCTATGTCAGGGACCAAGAAGCTTATGCAGAGGGCTTCCTTCCCAGTCACAAGACAGTGTTCGAGAGCATCAAAACTGTGATGTATGATGGGTAAATTGTGACTGACGGACTGATCTATAAATAATATTGAGTAGTTATTCATCAAGCAAGGTGATTTGTAGATCTCGACTCCTATGAAGTCGGCTACAATGTCGAACACTCCTACATTTGCATAACATTACAGCTTTGTAGCAAAAATCCCATTCAAGTCATGGGACCGATATTAGTATTTCACATATTAACAATAGCACATCATGTTCAAATCCTCTACAAGTGACTAAATTGTACTTTGTTGAGCTTCAATGATGTGCGAAAAATGCTAATATTGGTCGCATGGCTTGAATGGGATTTGTGCCACAAATGCTAAAACATTAGCAAGTGGAAACAGTGCCAAGGGAAACTAAACCGAAGCATGGATTGCTGTCATATCATGTCCATAGACTGCTTACAGGGTAAGGAAACCAATGTGCCATTTTGTGATTTGGGTGAGCTATCGCTCTAAAGCTAATTTTCTGGAAAACATTCTAGATATCATAGCAATATGTTAGTTGTCTTCAGGCTAGATGCTGTGATGATACTCTTCAATCCAGTTTCTGTGGTGGTTCTATTCAGTCCAGGTTCAGTTTGGGTTTTCTCCCCTGGTTGGTCTGATAAAACGAATGCTGAGCATCTCTCTGAAGAGATGTGAAAGTGTCACTGGGCGAGTCCCTCACACTCAGAGAGAGACAGTGACACAGGAAACACAGTATGATCACTTTACACACTGCTCTACAACATTCTCTCTCACTTCTACTCTCTGTGTCCATCTCTCTCCTCCTCTTCCTGTCTCTGTCTCTCTCTTTCTCTCTCTCTCATCCTCCTCTTCTGCCTTACTCTCTCTCTCTCCTCCTCCTTACTATCTCTGTCCTCTCTCTCCTCCTCCTTACTCTCTCTCTCCTCCTCCTCTTCCTCCTTAATCTCTCTCTCCGCCTTAATCTCTCTCTCTCTCCTCCTTACTCTCTCTCTTTTTCTCTCTCTCTCTCCTCCTCCTCCTTACTCTCTCTCTCTCTCCCTCTCACACACTCTCTCACACACACATATAAATACTATATACAAAATAAACACATACATTAATACATTAAAACATACGTATTGCCAGTGTATCATAGTCAGGGCCCTTGGTTCTCATTTTCAGAGTCACTGATAGGGTCAGGATGGACAATATGGAGATAMAAAGAGAGAGAGAGAGCTGTGCCAAGGTGACAGTGAACATTGTKGAAAAGYGAKTATTGTGYCACAGTAAATTAAAGTCACCAGGTGTGGGGGTGGAATTTTAACTGATATAATCACCTGTGTGTCTGCTGTGGCATCACTTCCTCCTGTGGATCTCCTGCTAAGAGGGACAGAGTGAGTTTTGCTCTCTAGTGACATCTAGTGGAAGTTGATATATATCACATGTAAACCTGGCTAGGGAACACTGACCTCTTCAGTGTGCAGTAGATGGTGACTAGAAGAGCTCCAACAGTCAGGAAAGCCCCCACCCCCACCACAGGAACCCAGAGAAACACTAGAGTCTGGAGAGCTGGACACAAGCAAGTGTGTGTTGAATACAGAGATGGAGATATGACAGGGGGGAACAGGAAATAAGAAAATGAAACAATATTTATTTAAATAGAGGCCTACTAATTGTATCTTATGGTATGACAAGTGTGTAACATTGTTCATGATTATTCATGGTTGTTGACCTGTGTGATTATCAATGAATGTATTAAAATTGGGTGTACTTACACTGAACATCCACAAACACAGAAGAAGAGATGAGACGTCATATACTCTCAGCCTCACAGTAATATTCACCACTCTCCTCAAAGATTATGTTAGTGATGCTGTAACTCTGTCCTGATGATTTGGGTGAGGTTACATTCTTCTTGTACCAGGTGTATTTGTCCGCAGGTGGGTTGGCATCACTGCTGCAGGTTAGAGGCACTGAACTGCCCTCCACTATTTTAACAGAGGGACTGACTGACACTGTGGTCTTTGGTTTATCTGATGTAAAAGACAACCATTTTGTTAAAGTAAAATTAATAATGATTATTTTGCATGAATGCATGATACTTGCTAAGTAGAAAACGGTGTTATTGTACTCACACACTGCAGGAGAGCTGAGATCCTCATGGCCTTTTACAGCACAGGAGTAACTGTCTACAGCATTAGAGTAGACTGAATAGGGAGAAGTGTTGTCAGTTACTATCTGTCCGTTCTTGTACCAGATGTAGGRGGGGTTACCAGTCAGAATACAGGTGGTGCTACAGGTCAGTGTCTTTGACGTCGCCCACCGTGTTGGAGTCAACTTCACCTGAAAACCTAAATTAAAGGGGAGTAAAAACAGAGTACATCATATAGAAATAATGATTAATTTCATGACTCTTCAAAACTATATAATGTGCTATGCAGTGCTACCTGTGACAGTCAGAGTACAGAGTACGTAATGATGAACATTGATAGGTAAAGCAAAACCCTTCTCATTCACCTTAAATAATTGATACTTCCTAAGTAGAACCCTAGTTTCATTCATACTCACAAACTACAGGAGAGTGGAGACCCTCTTGACCTTCAACAGAACAGGAGTAACAGCTATTGTGTCAACTTAAAACTTCCATTAGATACTTCACATAATTGTCCATTTATTAATTACTACATTTAGCTAACATTAGATAGTTCATCCGGAGATTCTTACCTTTGCCTCGATTAGGCAGTCTCATCCAGATCAGAGTATGTGAGTGGAAAATTTGCACCATTCATTAAAATCACAATATAACTAACACCCATCTATTTTTTTGTGACTACCTGGAACCATCATTTGGTTTTGAAAAAGTATTTTAATAAGCAACATGAAAAGGTGACTGTAAGAAGCGCTCATCATTTCAAATAGGCTACATGTGGTATTAAACAGCATATAAACTCTCTAAATAGGCAAGACAGGTAGCCTAAGAAGGACAAAATGAATTATTTAAGGTATATNATTAATTTCATGACTCTTCAAAACTATATAATGTGCTATGCAGTGCTACCTGTGACAGTCAGAGTACAGAGTACGTAATGATGAACATTGATAGGTAAAGCAAAACCCTTCTCATTCACCTTAAYMYATTGATACTTCCTAAGTAGAACCCTAGTTTCATTCATACTCACAAACTACAGGAGAGTGGAGACCCTCATGACCTTCAACAGAACAGGAGTAACAGCTATTGTGTCAACTTAAAACTTGCATTAGATACTTCATATAATTGTCAATTTATTAATTACTACATTTAGCTAACATTAGATAGTTCATCCGGAGATTCTTACCTTTGCCTCGATTAGGCAGTCTCATCCAGATCAGAGTATGTGAGTGGAAAATTTGCACCATTCATTAAAATCACAATATAACCAACACCCATCTATTTTTTTGTGACTACCTGGAACCATCATTTGGTTTTGAAAAAGTATTTTAATAAGCAACATGAAAAGGTGACTGTAAGAAGCGCTCATCATTTCAAATAGGCTACATGTGGTATTAAACAGCATATAAACTCTCTAAATAGGCAAGACAGGTAGCCTAAGAAGGAACAAAATGAATTATTTAAGCTATATTATTTCAAGGCTAAATCCTACAAAGAAATAAATGGTGAATTGTTTAAATCAAGCAATAATCTCACTGCCTGGTCTGATCTTGTTAACTGTGAGATGATTTATTATCAATCATCGAYCATTCCAGAATGTTCCATCTCTCAGTGTTCTGGAATGAAATGCACTTGCTGATGGAACTACCTTTTTATTTATTTTTATTAATTTTTTATTCAAAAAACAGATCAACAATTTACATTCTTACATCAAAACATTACATCAAAACAGAACACAGGTATTAATGAGAAAATACTGGAACAAACCAAAAATATTTACAAAAATAAACAATTCTAGTGCAATTGTCACGTTCCTGACCTTATTTCCTTTGTTTTGTCTTTATTCAGTTGGTCAGGACGTGAGCTGGGTGGMTATAGTCTATGTTCTATGTTTCTATGTTAGGTTGTCTGATTGGCCTGATATGGTTCTCAATCAGAGGCAYGTGTTTTGCATTGTCTCTGATTGGGAACCATATTAAGGTAGCCTGTTTTCACTGTTGGTTTGTGGGTTTGTGGGTGATTGTTCCTGTTCTTGCGTTCATCTGTTTTTGTTCTAGTTCGGGACTGTAGCTTCGTTGGGTTTTCGTCTGTTTATTGTTTTGTTCATTATAGAAAAAGTATTCTAATAAATATGGATACATTCCACGCTGCGCTTTGGTCCTCKTCTCCTTCTATCGACGAAAGCCATTACAGCAATTGTAATCACTCTGAAAAATTCTTATTATAATGATTTAGGAAGTTGTTATTCTTGTTATTGTTCACTAGGGTTAATGTTTTAATAAAATAGTTAAATTCAATCACAGTGAAAACAGGCTACTAATATGTTCCCAAATCAGAGACAATGGCAAAACACCTGCCTCTGATTGAGAACATATCAGCAATCAGACAAACCTAACATAGAAACATAGAACACTAGACTATACCAACCCAGCCTTCACGTCCTGACCAACTGAATAAAGACAAAAACAAAGGAGAATAAGTTCAGGAACGTGACAATATGCCACTATAGAATTGTTTATTTTTGTAAATATTTTTGGTTTGTTCCAGTATTTCTCCATTAATACCTGTGTTCTGTTTTGATGTAATTTTTGATGTGTAGAATGTAAATTGTTGATCTGTTTTTTGAATAAAAAATAACATAAAAAATAAATAAAAGGTAGTTCCACAGCAAGGCATTTCATTCCAGAACACTGAGAGATGGAACATTCTGGAATGTTCGATGATTGATAATAAATCATCTCACAGTTAACAAGGATCAGACCAGGCAGTTGAGATTATTGCTTGATTTAAACAATTCACCATTTATTTCTTTGTAGGATGTAGCCTTGAATATGAAATAATATACCTTAAATAATCATTTTGGTCCTTCTTAGGCTACCTGTCTTGCTATTTAGAGAGTTTATTCCTGTTTAATACCACATGTAGCCTATTTAGAAATGATGAGCGCTTCTTACAGTCACCTTTCATGTTGCTTATTTAAAATACTTTTCAAAAACCAAATGATGTTCCAGGTAGTCACAAAAAAATAGATGGTGTTAGTTATATTTGTGATTTTAATGAATGGTGCAAATTTTCCACTCACCATACTCTGATCTGGATGAGACTGCTAAGAAACGAGCAAAGGTTAATGAATCTCCGGATGAACTAAAATCTAATGTTAGCTAAATGTAGTAATAATAAATGGACAATTATGTGAAGTTCAATGGAAGTTTTACAGTTGACACAATAGCAGTTACTCCTGTTCTTGAAGGTCAAGAGGTCTCCACTCTCCTGTAGTTTGGGAGTATGAATGAAACTAGGGTTCTACTTAGGAAGTATCAATATTTAAGGTGAATGAGAAGGGTTTGCTTTACCTATCAATGTTCATCATTACGTACTCTGTACTCTGACTGTTCACAGGTAGCACTGCATAGCACATTATATAGTATTTGAAGAGTCATGAAATAATCATTATTTCTATATGATGACTCTGTTTTTACTCCCCTTAATTTAGGTTTTCGGTGAAGTTGACTCCAACACGGTGGGCAACGTCAAAGACACTGACTGTAGCACCACACTGTATTCTGACTGGTACCCACAGCCCTACATCTGGTACCAATGAACGGACAGATAGTACTGACAACATTCTCCCTATTCAGTCACTCTAATGCTGTAGACAGTTACTCCTGTGCTGTAAAAGGCCATGAGGATCTCAGCCTCTCCTGCAGTGTGTGAGACAACACAATAACACAGTCTACTTAGCAAGTATCATGGCATTCATGCAAAATAATCATTATTAATTTTACTTTAACAAAATTGTTGTCTTTACATCAGAAAACCAAAGACCACAAGTGTCAGTCAGTCCCTCTGTTAAAATAGTGGAGGGCAGTTCAGTGCTCTAACCTGCAGCAGGATGCCAACCCACCTGCGGACAAATACACCTGGTACAAGAAGAATGTAACCTCACCCAAATCATCAGGACAGAGTTACAGCATCACTAACATAATCTTTGAGGAGAGTGGTGAATATTACTGTGAGGCTGAGAGTATAATGAGTCTCATCTCTTCTTCTGTGTTTGTGGATTCAGTGTAAGTAACCCAATTTTAATACATTCTATTTGATAATCACTACAGGTCAACAACCATGAATTAATCATGAACAATGTTACACCACTTTGTCAATACCATGAAGATAACAATTAGTAGGCCTCCTATTTAAATAAATATTGTTATTCATTTTCTTCTTTCCTGTTTCCCCATTCAATCTCACATCTCTGTATTCAACCACACACATGGCTGTGTCGAGCTCTCCAGACTCCAGTGTTTCTCTGGGTCCTGTTGGTGGGGTTGAGGCTTTCCTGGACTGTTGGAGCTCTTCTAAGTCACCATCTTCCTGCTCACTAAGAGGTCAGTTGTTTCCTAGCCAGGTCTTACATGTGATATATATCAACTTCCAACTAGAGTCAACTAGAGAGCAAAACTCACTCTGTCCCTCTTGCAGGAGATCCATCAGGAGAAGTGATGCACAGCAGACACACAGGTGATTTATATCAGTAAAATTCCACCCCCAGACACCTGGTGACTTTAATTTACTGTGTCCCAAATATTCCTTTGTCGACAATGTTCACTGTCACTTGGCACCAGCTCTCTCTCTCTCTTTCTATCTCCATATGTCCAGCTCCTGACCCTATCAGTGACTCTGAAATGAGAACCAAGGGCCCTGACTATGATACACTGGCAAAATACGTATGTTGTAATGTAGTTAAATGTATTGTGTTTATTTTGTATTGATAGTATTTATTATATGTGGGTGTAGGAGAGCGGTGTGAGAGGAGAGAGACAGAGAGTAAGGAGGAGAGAAAAGGAGAGAGAGAGAAAGACGAGAGTAAGGAGGAGAGAGAGATTAAGGGGAGGAAGAGAGATTTAAGAGGAAGAGGAGGAGGAGAGAGAGAGAGTAAGGGAGGTAGGAGAAGGACATGAGATATATAAGGAGGAGGAGGAGGAAGGAAGAGAGAGAAGTAGAAGAGACGAGAGATGAGAGAAGAGAGAGGAGAGAGGAGAGGAGGAGAGAGAGAATTGACACAGAAGAGAGAAGTAGAGAAAGAATGCTAAGAAGCAGTGTGTAAAGTGCTCATACTGTGTTTCCCTGTTCGCGTCTCTCAGAGTGTATGAGGACTCGCCAGTGACACGTTCACAGCTCTTCAGAGAGACGCCCAGCCCTCCGTGAACAGACCCAATTCAGGGGAAAAACCATAACTGAACCTGGGACTGAAGAGAACCACCACCAGAAACTGGATTGAAGATATCATCACAGAATCTGGCCTGAAGACAACTAACATTAATTGCTATGTATATCTAGAATGATTTCCAGAAAATTTGCTTTAGCAGAGATAGCTCCACCCGAAATCACAAAATGGCACATTGTTTCCACCCTGTAAGCAGTCTATGAACATGGTATGACAGCAATCCGATGCTTTGTGTTAGTTTCCCCTTTGGCACTGTTTCCACTGCTATATCTTTAGCAGTAGTGGCAGCAAACCCATTCAACCATGCGCACCAATATTCAGCATTTTCGCACATTCATGTGAAGCTCGAACAATCACTTATAAGAGGATGTTGAACACTGAGTTGCTATTGTTAATATGCGAAATACTAATATCGGTCCGCATGATTGAAATGGGATTTTGCTACAAATGCTGTAATGTAATGCAAATGTAGGAGTGTTCGACATTGTCAGTCCGACTCAATACGGAGTCGAGATCTACAAATCACCTTGGCTTGATGAATAACTACTCCAATTATTATTTATAGATCAGTCCGTCAGTCACAATTTCCATCATACATCACAGCTTTTGATGCTCTTCGAACCACGCGTGTCTGTGTGACCTGCGGAGGAGCCTCTGCTAAGCTTTCTTGGGTCAGCCTGACATAGAGGGATGGTAGGAGGGTACGTTTGCAAACTTGGTCATGAATCTTCTGTGACAGATGGAGCAGGATCATTGAGCAGACGGGACTCATTGGAGCGGCTATCCTCCATTTTAAAGTAGTAATCTTCTCAACTCACTAAGTTAAATGACAGTCGTAAATCAGCTGAAAATGTGTATTCAATGGCTTTGAAGCAATTGTGCCAACTATTTCAACCTGATTGATCCCTGATGACTCGCTTCCCAAAAGTTGCCAAACCACAGACCCAAACCTCCAACCTCGAGCACTGGCCAAGCTGGTCTATTTATACTAGGAGACTGATAGTGTTAACTGATAACAACACACTTCCCCTTACACTCGTAAGTATGGCTTCACCAATATCTTAAAATATTTAGTATTTGTACAATCTTGTTGTAAAACATGAACAACCTGATATCCTGTTTATGTGCATGGTGATGCTATTTAATGTATGTTGTTTTGTTTTCTGTTATGTACAGGTATATTTTGTAGACTGTAGTTTTGCATATCATCTGATACAGTATTTTATACAATTGTTTTTCACATCTCCCAATACTTTCTGCATGCATTTTAAGGGCTCTGAGAGCTAATTAGATTGTTCAGACTTTTTCTTTTCGAAAAATGCCTAAGTAAGAGTGAGAGGTGATTGAGTGGATGCTTCGTGAAGAGCTTTAAGAGTAGAAAAGAGTGATGAGCTTAAGAGTGAGTGGTGTGCTGTGTTTAGGAGTAGTTTTAACATATGAGACACAGTGATGGTGGTTTTGTTTAGGCAGTAGTATAACAATGAGACACAGTGATCGGCTGGGTTGTGTTTAGGAGTAGTATAACATCTTACGACAGTGATGGTCGGTGAGTGGTGGTGTTTAAGGCAAGTAGTATTAACTGAGACACAGATGATGGTGTGGTTGTGTTTAGGGGTAGTATTAACATGAGACACATATGGTGGGTGTGTTTAGGCAGTAGTATTTAACATGAGACAGACAGTGATGGGTGTGTTTAGGGGTAAGTAATTATAACATGAGACACAGTGATGGGGGTTGTCTTCCACCCTGAGCCTCAAACCATGCGCTAGCCTTCTCTGAGACTTTCCAGCGACGATAATCCAGCTAGAGCGAAAGTTTGAATTTATGTTTCTCACGCCGTGTTCCTTAGCATTTTATGTAAGAACAATTTTATTAAAGTCAACACGTTTCCATAGTCAGGTCATACATAACTTTAGGAAGTAGTATAACATGAACACAGTGATGGGGTGTGTTTAGGAGTAGTATTAACATGAGACACAGTGATTGTGGTGGTTTAGGAGGTTTAGTA
>NC_036840.1:25707371-25714270 GCF_002910315.2 Salvelinus sp. IW2-2015 | reverse complement strand
TGGTTTGTGGGTGATTGTTCCTGTTCTTGCGTTCATCTGTTTTTGTGTTCTCTAGTTCGGGACTGTAGCTTCGTTGGGTTTTCGTCTGTTTATTGTTTTGTTCATTATAGAAAAAGTATTCTAATAAATATGGATACATTCCACGCTGCGCTTTGGTCCTCCTCTCCTTCTATCGACGAAAGCCATTACAGCAATTGTAATCACTCTGAAAAATTCTTATTGTAATGATTTAGGAAATTGTTATTCTTGTTATTGTTCACTAGGGTTAATGTTTTAATAAAATAGTTAAATTCAATCAAAAAAATGTGTAATTTTGGTCCAGAATTTTGGAATTTTTGTTTGTGTATGAAGTGTTTGGCAACAAGAAGCTGATGGAACTACCTTCAACATTCCAAACATCCATGTCATACTGTGTCTGCATGATGTGTTTTAAAATAACAATGAATAATATTTCATGTAACTGGTTGTGTGTCTAGGTGCTGGACATTGGCCCTTCTGAAAGTGTCTATGTATATTTTGTACTGATGATGACGATGAAGGTGAATAAACCATTGTTGCTCTAGAAACCAGTGTAAATGTATTATTTGTAGTTACTATATGTACTGTAAAGTACAAGAGGTGAGATGTTGAAAGCTTTCCATTTTCTCTCCACTAAATACACTGTTATAACAAGGTAAAAACAGTGACAATTAAGTTTATTAACCTTATACATTTATTTCATAAAATATCACACTTCACACATTATTATTTTTAAAGCAATAAGAAARGTTGCATCAAGCATAACTTTTTCCTGGACATTGAGGAAAATTTGTGCCATAACTGTCATAAAAATAATTTTAAAAATGCAAATTGATATTATGTGTATCAACTAACAATACCATATGAAGTATTACAATAAAATAGAACAGATATAATAACTATTGTTGTTAGACTTCATATATAGTCTCTGTCACTCCCTGGTCTGTTTCACCTGTCCTTGTGCTTGACTCCACCCCCCTCCAGGTGTCGCTCATCTTTTCCACTACCCCCTGGGTACTTATACCTGTGTTCTCTGTTTGTCTGTTGCCAGTTCGTCTTGTTTGTCAAGTCAACCAGCGTTTTGTCTCGCATCCTGCTTTTTCCCAGTCTCTTTTTCTCGTCCTTCTGGTTTTGACCCTTGCCTGTCCTGACTCTGAGCCCGCCTGACTTGACCCTGAGCCTGCCTGTCATCCTGTACCCTTGCCCCACTCCTCTGGATTATCGACCTCTGCCTGTCTTGACCTGTCGTTTGCCTGCCCCTGTTGCTGTAGTAAACATTGTTACTTCAACACAGTCTGCATTTGGGTCTTACCTGAAACGCAATGGTCTCATACGTTTMATGATTCTTTCTGACAGATAACATATAACAACATATAGTTATATAAAATATAACTGGACATCGAGGCTGCCTAAATCAGATAATAAAAAAGTTATTGTAGTCAGATTCTAAGTTTACTGTAACTTAAAAAATATTTAAAAAAAATACATATATACTTTTCTAAATATTTACAATGCCCCTTTCTTATTCATCATAGTTTAAAAGTRAAAACTGACCCTAGATCAGCACTCYTAKTCTGAGTGTGAATAGAGTAGTCCTGTGTGACTCATTTGGTAGAGCATGGCTCATGGGTTCCATTCCTGCTGGGACTTCCCATATGAAGGATTTATGCACCCATGACTGTAATGACTGAGTGAATGACTTTGGATAAAAGTGTCTGCTAGATGGTATATATTATTGTAAACCGGGTAGTATACGTGTTTACCTTTCTATTTATGTTGGTAACCAGTTGATAATAGCAACAGCTAAGGGCTGTATCCAGGCACTCCGCTTCACGTCACGTTGCCTAAGAGGGCGACGTCCAATTAGCCGGTGGTACAGGTAAATTGGCAATGGTATACCTCTGGCCTTGATTGCTTACAAATTACATATATCTGTAACACATGAGTGTAAAGAGAACATGAGGACTGACTCTATGGTGGAATCGCAGGTGAAAAGCTGATAGATCCCTCTATCTGATCGTCACTTGTAGCTGAAGGAGAAGGAAAAACAGTCAAATAAGGATTTTATGCCGTTGGAGACAATTGACCCCACATCGTGATTGTGTATGTGAATGGCCATTAGGGTGAGCGTGGGTTCTTAAGCATAACTTGCAACACTGCTGGCGTTTGATGTAATTCCTGTTCTCGCTGCTGAGTAGCACGCTGTGGGAGGACTAGTGGGGTAATGAGAGAACCCACGATGAACATGCAAGGCGCATCCATGCTCGCGTGTCCAAACATTACAGACAGCTGGTAGGTTGTTGACGGATGGTGTGAGGTGTTGGGTGTGTTTTCATGGTACAACATTGGGCCCTATGATAAAAAGGTGGTTGCAATGTTTGAATGTCCACAGGATTGACTAGCACCGATATATTGATTGCCAATCAGGTGCATTCCTTTCATGACCAGTGTTCCATCTGCAAATTATAATACTTTTCAGCAGGAAATGCCCCATGCCACAAGGCTAGGATTTGTGATCAGAGACGGCTGAACTGATGGGGAGTTTCTTGCTTAGCTAGTAGCTGTAAGGGCTGTTTGTCCTCCTCTTTCCTAGATGAGAGAGAGGAGAGAAGGATGTGGTCCAATAGCAGCAGTATTAGGTGAAATAGCCCATCTCTTTATTTGAACGATGGCAACCACGAAAACAAACACTTACAAAATTTCGAAACTAGAGAAACATTCGTTAGACGAAACCCCTTGAACATGAATAATCCACTAACTAAAGTAGAATCACGGACAGGAACATGACATACATCAAAACGAACCCACACAGACCAAACAGTCCCGTATGGTACATTCATTGAGAGACACAGAGACAATCACCCACAAACAAACAGTGAGAACACTCCTACTAAATATGACTCTTAATTAGAGGAGAAAACGCAAAACACCTGCCTCTAAATTAAGAGCCATACCAGGGCAACCAAAACCAACATAGAAACAGAAAACATAGACTGGCCCACCCAAAACTCAGGCGCCTGACCATAACACATACAAAAACAAACAGAAAACAGGTCAGGAACGTTTATCAGATAGCCTTGACCACATGTCCACCTCCGAGTCTCAATTAAATTGAGCATCTGTAGGATGAGATGGAACGAGTTATTCGGAGTAAAGATCCACTACCAGCCAACTTGACACAACTGTGGGAAGCACTGGAGTCAACATGGGCCAGCATCCCTTTTGACACCTTGTAGAGTCCATGTCCTGACAAATTGAGACTGTGCTGAGGGCAAAAGGGGGTGGAACTCAATATTGGGAAGGTGTTCCTAATGTTTTGTATTGTCAGTGTATATCACTTAGTTTGAATATACGGTTCCAGATACAAAGTACATCACCAWAAGAATGTGGACACCTGCTCGTCAAACATCTCATTCCAAAATCATGGGTATTAATGTGGAGTTGGTCCCCCCTTTGCTGCTATTACAGCCTCCACAATTCTGGGAAGGCGTTCACTAGATGTTGGAACATTGCTGCGTAGACTTGTTGCCTTTCAGCCACAAGAGCATTAGCGAGGTCGGACACTGATGTTGGGCGATTAGGCCTGTCTCGCAGTCGACGTTCGATCGGGTTGAGGTCAGGGCTCTGTGCAGGCCAGTCAAGTTCTTCCACAGCGATCTCGACAAACCATTTCTGTATGGACCTCYCTTTGTGCARGGGGGCATTGTCATGCTGAAACAGGAAGGGGCCTTCCCCAAAATGTTGCCACAAAGTTGGAAGCACAGAATTGTCTAGAATGTCGTTCTATGCTGTCGCGTAAAGATTTCCCTTCACTGGAACGAAGGGGCCAAGCCCGAACCATGAAAAACAGCCACAGACCATTARTCCTCCTCCACCATGTAGGCACTATGCATTGGMGCAGGAAGCASTCTCCTGGAATCCGRCAAACCCAGAGCCGTCCATCGYACTGCTAGATGGTGAAGAATGATTCATCATTCCAGAGAATGTTTCCAATGCTCAAATCAAATCAAATTTTATTTGTCACATGCGCCGAATACAGTGAAATGCTTACTTACAAGCTCTTAACCAACAATGCAGTTTTAAGAAAATACCTAAAAAAAATACAAATAAAAAAGTAAGAGATAAGAAAAACAAATAATTAAAGAGCAGCAGGAAATAACAATAGCGGGGGCTATATACAGGGGGTAACGGTACAGAGTCAATGTGCAATGGTGTTTGTGCAACAGAGTCAATGTCTCCAATGAGTCCAATGGTGGCGAGCTTTACACCACTCCAGCCGACYCTTGGCATTGCACATGGTGATCTTAGGCTTGTGTGCGGCTGCTCGGCCATGGAAWCCCATTTCATTAAGKTCCCGACGAACAGTTCTTGAGCTAATGTTGCTTCCAGAGGCKGTTTGGAACTTGGTAGGGAGTGTTGCAACCAAGGATAGTACATTTTTACGCGCTATGCACTACCACTTCGCGGCTGTGTGGCCTATCACTTTGCGACTGAGCGGTTGTTGCTCCTAACGTTTCCACTTCACAATAACAGCATTACAGTCGGACCGCGGCTGCTCCAGCCAGGCAGATAATTGACAAACTTGACTGGTTGGAAAAGTGGCATGCTATGGACCACTGCCAGTTTGAAAGTCACGGAGCTCTTCAGTAAAAGGGCCATTCTACTGCCAATGTTTTGGCAGTAGAATGAATGACTGTGTGCTCGATTTTAGCTGAATGGCTGAATGACTGTGTGCTCGATTTTATACACCTGTCAGCAACGGGTGTGGCTGAGATAGCTGAATCCACTAATTTGAAGGGGTGTCCACTTTTGTATATATAGTGTACAAGGTTTTTGTTACACTTTTTGTGTTCAGGTCTTCTTGGTTCTGGGTTTGTTGTGTTCAGGTCTTCTTGGTTATGAGTTTGTTGTGTTCAGTTCTTCTTGGTTCTGGGTTTGTTGTGTTCAGGTCTTCTTGGTTCTGAATTTGTTGTGTTCAGGTCTTCTTGGTTCTGGGTTTGTTGATTCTACTGTAGATCTCAGAGCGGTCCTCCTCAGCTGCTTGTGCCTCCACGGGTCTGAAGAGAGAGAAACAGAAATTAAACAAAATCCGCATCCCAACTCAGGTCAAAAGGAGTGCACTAAATAGGGAACAGTGTGCCATTTGGAATGCATTAAGAGAAAACTTCCTAAAAAATCACTCCCTCATTATTGTCATAGTAATTGTATTGCGATGTCCATTGTTGGGTTCATAGTTTAAGGATATAACATCACTAGTGGTCACTAGGGGTCAATTGTTTTTCTTATTGATGACATCTCCTACAATAAGCAGCAGCATATGAATGACCTTTAGTGCAGAATATGGTCACAGGGAGGCAGCAGTGAGGCGGTTATATTTCACAGCAGCTTATTGCACATCCTCATCCTGTTTCTGTTGTTGAGGCATGAATAACCTTAATGCAGAATATGCATTATTGATGACATCATCATTGTCTACTCCTCCAWTGAGCATATGGCCGTAACTACATATGAGGACACTGAGATTCGGACTTCTTAATTGTTTTCAAATTTAAAACTAATAATAGTAGCCTAATACAAATAATGTACACAATAAAGAACATTTATTATGGATCAACATCTAAATATTGCTCCCAGCGTTGGTCAAAGCTCAGAACTCTTATTTTCTTGATCTGACTAATCAAGCCTGCCTCTTTGTGAACGAGTGGAATTATGAACAGTGGTTTGATTGTTATGTTCTCCTGCGTCCCCCGGATTTGCCTTTTTAGCAGCACATTCACCATTTTCTCAGAAGGATAATAATTCCACTTCTCGCAGCACAGGCCGAGGGCAACGTGAAACAAACTACCCCAGGCCGCAGGTTYCTCTGCTAACAGTGTGTTTGCGAGATGCCGGACAAAAGGCAATTTTTAAAACCGCCCCGCCATGTCTAAAGACATCCCCCAATCAAAAAATCACTCTCAGAGAATGAGTGCACAGCTGGTAAATAGTCTCTTATAGATACATACTGTAAGTCAGTCAGTCAGGTCGGGGGGAGAGTTGCAGCAGAGACTTCTATTGCAGTAACATTGAAGGGTTCTGGTTAATATTACTTAACCAGCTAGAAGGATGAAGTAAGATGCTAACGTTAAACAGAGCCTACCTCAGCATGAGCAACAAATACACTACTAAGTCCTTTACAGAGAGTAGGCTACTGAGACAGACAGTTATGTGCGACTCAGTGGAGAGGCTGAGGCAGGCTGCAATGCAGGAAGAAGTAGAGGAGACAGAGAGAGAGGAAGCGAGCAGAGAGAGGTTATTACAGTGGTTCCCAAACTTGGAGTCGGGGACCCATATMMGGTCCCATGAGAAAATCTGTACTAATCTAATCAAACACTTTAGGAACATAAAAAATATATGTTTCAATATGAACATCTCCACAGGACCTATCTTCCCTATACAATTTGGCTGTTTAGCATGTGAGCAAACGATTCAAACACCTCACACCAGTACGCGTACACGCTACCACAGTGAGCATATTCTGCATTAACAACAACCAATAGAGTCAATACTAGAACATTGTGAACACACAGCATTAAAGGAGGAAGATTGTGTTTTGTTTAACAAAACCAAAGTCTGGATGTCCAGTACGCTTGCTGCTGGTGTGTGTGTGTGTGGGGGGGGGGGGGCCATTTATCACCTGGCTGCTGAAGGGTTATTTCACCTCAAGTCACCATCTACAAACACATAACCGATTAGGCTAATACAGTTGTAATGTTATACACCTGGAAGTGAGGAAATCTGGGAAGGATTCACACTGACAAACTAATCAGAGAAGAAGACAAAACGGTGACATTTTTTAGAAACTATATTGTTGCGTGTTGATAGTATTTTTAATGTAGGAC
>NC_036840.1:25693293-25707346 GCF_002910315.2 Salvelinus sp. IW2-2015 | reverse complement strand
TATTTGGCTCCACATGATACTTGAATTGATCATCTTTAATAAGAGGATGGATCTAAAATTCAATGTGATCGTGGAAAAATTTACCCAATTGTTGGAAAGTCATGATATGGTAATATTTTTAATGGATCAAAAATTTATCTTTTTAAATCCACTGCTGTGTTACATCAGATGACCAAGGTCAAAACACCACAGTGTCAGTTTCAGGCCCTCTGGATGAAATAGTGAAGGGCAGTTCAGTGACATCTGACCATGCCCAGCAGTGATGTCCAACCCACCTGTCCAGAGTTACCACCTGGGTGGTACATATGAAGAATGAGGTGACTATCAGAGTATGACAGGACCAGCAGCATGTTCTTCCAGTCAAAATCCAGTCATCTGACATTGGATGAGTACTACTGTGAGGTACCCCACGAATGAGATGGACAGACAGGTCTAGGACCAATAATACATGAATCGTGAAAGTGTGAGTAAGAGGTACAGCCTCAGTTGTTTGAATGCCTAGTTAGAGTTGTTAAATAGTTACTCTGAATTTAACAAGAGTATACATGTTGGACACTAACAGGTCATTTGTAAAATAAACGACTGTCCTAAGCCTTCTGACAAGAATTTTCCTTTACCAGATGCCCAAAGAACAAACTCAGTGGTTCAGTCCAGTCCCTCGGGTTGAAAAAAAAAAAAAAAAAAAAAAAAAAAAAAAAAAAAAAAAAAAAAACAAAAAAAAAAAAAAAAAAAAAAAAAAAAAAAAAAAATTAGCGGAGAGGCAGTTCATGAGCTCTGACTGCAGCAGTGATGCCAACCCACCTGTCGGACCAAACCTACACCTGGTACAATAAGAATGGCTTCACTGACCAGAGATTCTGAAAAAGACATACAATTTCACCACCATCATCTCTAAGAGAAAAAAATCAGTGGAGAATACTTACTGTGAGGCTGAGAATAAAATTTGGACGTCTTCAACCCTCTTCTCTTTTGTCTTTGGACGTTCAAGTGTAGTACACCTACCTCATCTTTTTGATCAGAGGATCACATTTAAGATTCAGTATCTCCAATCACAAGTTTGTAAACACTATTTTAAACACGTGTACATATGGTCCACCAGATGGCCCAAAGAAACACTCATTGTCAAGTCAGTCCCTCTGGTGAATAAAGTGGAGCACAGTGTCAGTGACTCTGACCCTGCACAGTGATGCCAACCCACCTGCTGGACAAAATACTACCTTGGTACATAGAAGAATGGAGCTTCACTGACAGTATCTGAAAAACAATACAATCTCACCACCATCACTCTTGTACGAGACAGTGGATGAATACTACTGTGAGGCTGAAATAAATAATGGTACGTTCATCAACTCTCTTCTGTGTCTGTGGAAGTCAGTTGGTTAGTACAACCTAAACCTTCATCTTTGATCAGAGGATCACAGTTAAATCATATTCACAAATCACAAGTAAAACACATTTAAAACATTGGTTGTTACATATTGCTCCACCCAGATGTCCAAGTAGTCCACGTCATTTCAAACCCAATTACATTTGATGGCTTTGAACTGATGAGCGACCGTCAGAGACTCAATTGCGGATTTGCCAAAAGATCGTAACCTCTATCAACATTATAGTATTTATGGTGAATGCAAACTGATTTTACCGGTAGCTGCAGTGAACAATAAGATGACTGTTGCTTATTGATGTCTCTTTGGGCGTTATCGCACTTTTTGTATGTGTCTGATATTTTAATTCTTCGCACCCCATAATATATCCACCATATGAAACGCCTTTGATCATTAACCTAGCAAATTGAAATATCTAGACTGCGTCATAACTTTCTACTTCCGAATACTATTTCAGAACAATAAGAGACTGACTAAATTTTGCTAAAAAATTTAATATACCAGATCTTCGTGTGAACGAGAATGGCTAGCACACATAAGTAATATCAGTCAAAGGGGCCCTGGTAAGATAAAACATCGAGCGTACCACATCTACCCAGCATGGGTGTAAAACTGCGCCCACCAATTTCGCTATTACGTAGATCTAGGAACTCTACAGCTCTGCGAACGTGCATCACTGAGAATAAAACTAGATACTCTTCGAGACTATCCCCATCAACATGATTTGAACATCTGTAAATTGTTTCTCCCCAGCGTGGCTGAACATGTAAAGATAAAATCTAAGCACTGATGCAATCATAATTATTATAACCAAAGAAGTAGAAGTCTAGTTCATCTCCGGCTAATCCACTGCTACTTCAAGAGAGCGGAACCACAAAGAATACTAGGCCGATTTCAAGCTTATTGTTAATAGTGGTGTCGGGAATCATTACATGGTGCTTTGTCTCTTTGTTAACAACCCTGAGTGCGCATGACTCAATATTTATTAAGAAGGCGTGAATAAGTCTATACACCACGATTTAGTTTAGAATGGTCCTCGATATGAAAGTGAAATACTAGATATAATCTATTTCAACGCGATATAGTTATATCCATCGCATCAATAACATCTCACACAAGCTTTGTGACTTAGCGCGTTATCAACAATATGTTTTCACGTTATCCCACAGAACCGACGTACATATCCAATCCAGAAGATATGTGATAACACAAACAATCCACAGCAACATCTCGAGCTTCAAAGGCCTAATACTTGTCCTATCATTTTTTCAGGGAAAGCCGGACAGCAACATCTTACATCCGACTGAACTGGCACTCTATATAAGAATCCCACTAAGTGCCTTACAAGTCCACATTAACCCATCTATACAGCTAAGCGTCCTGAATTACCTCATGCCATCTGCAAAGATTCTATAACTCCTGACCTTACAATCGCGGCCTCTTGCGCGAAGTGCGTTCCGTAGCAATTGGCATTGAGTCTTCAAATATTCATAATACATATCAGGTTCACATTACAAAAATCTGTGAAAACACCCTCCTATGCCTAACATAACCTTACACCAATATCAGTTGTATGCTCTACGCATCCAAAGCTAATCTTTCACATTCTAAAATTTAAATCCTTAACCGTAAGTTGCGCACTAAGTCAACCCTACAAGGCGAGAGACATATTGACGTCCAAACACATCCCCTCGCTTCTCGTACACAAGAACGCGACACCCTCCAAACGATGGGCATAGTCGGCGTCAGTCAGTATAGCGGTACTTGTGTAAGACCGTTAATCAGTGAAAAAACATGTATGTTAAACATCACCAACTGTGATGGACCCGCTCGTGTATTCTTTTGGACAATCAGCACGACTCATACCAAGACACAAACACATCGAGCAGTGTGTGCCAACTGCATATCTCTGTCTTACTACTCATCAAGAGTTCGAAAACATCTCCCCTTAAGTCCATGTGTATCTACATGTTAAGCAGACCACATAGTCCCTGTGCCAAGGACCGCCAAGGTAACCTGTCCTAAATGACTATTGATAGCGTGACATCGAGCCATGAAAGCATCATCACCCAACCACCCTGGACCCAACAGACATGCACTAGGAATGATCCTACAGATGACCCACAGAATGAATGCAAATCTCACTAACTTATCAACATCCACCAACGCCCTTTCCCATCTATGCCCTGCGACCAATAGAAAACCCTAACATGACAAGACCCTATGTCAAAGAACATAGCAGAGTCTCACCACTATGGACTACAGCCTCGCGTTCAACACTAGTAAACCGTACCCACAGAGCGTATAGATTCACCTATATGTTACGGAACCCTACAGCCAGGCGATGTAAACACCTCCCTCTTCAATCGCTGTCTCAACCTGAACATTACCCTGGAAGGTCTCTCGCCCCCTGCGTGGTGAGGGTAGGACCAACAACACATTCCACACAGCTCACCAGACTGCCGTAGCACACCATCCAACAGAATACAGATGAGCCGAGTGCCGAACCGACTTCAACAATACCTGCTGCTGATCTATAATTAAATGTTTCTAACCAACCACTCCCCAAGTGGCGTATCTCAGGTCTCACATGTTGTTAGTATATATATTACTATTTTTAAGTCACTTAATTTTATCACCTTCGCGGAATCAAACCTACTAAACAACATAGATCAATACGTAGTACCCAGCTAGTGCCACTGGTGAACACACAAGCGACCTAGATAGTGCGCACCGGAGTATGTTGATCTCTTCATGTGAGCCTATTTGCCGTTGCTCTCTGCGTCCAGTACGCCGAGTGTGGCTGTGTTCAGAGATCCAGCACACAGATCGGTGCCAACGCGTTTATATGCGATTCGTCTACCACAATGTTCGTAGTTATGACTTCTATGGTGTAATATGAGTAATGACAACTATATTACCCACATCAGCTTGAATGACTGACCCACTGGCGACTGATGAAGAGAGCCGTGTACTGATTCTATATACAGACTTAAATGCATAGCAAAATATTAATGAATACTGGTCTAACGTCTAGTTATCTCAAGCTGGTTAGGCAGCTGAGAATATCTTAATGTGTGATTACTTTACTTATTGTCCATTCTTTCTCTTAAGAAACCCTGGTACTCTCCGCCAGCAACACAAAAGTTGACTTCTGCGTAGTGAACATCATCCTGGCTGCTGTGGCTGCTGGTTCAATCCTCTTGTCTCATGCTATGAGGGCTACCATCTGGCCTAGTTTTCTTCGAATGCAGTTGCTACATACACTGACAGAGTACTACCCCTGAAATCGAGAGACGACGGACGAGAACGAACTTGAGGAACAGTGAAAATGTACCGACAAGAAACCAGCGTCCTCCGAACAACAAATACACACTCCACACAAAACACATCTCGCTACTCGTCTTTATCTTAAACACAACAGCACCAGACCCGCACGCAATCCTCTATGTATATCTCCTAGGCCAGAGGAAGCCGAGAGTGAGAGTGCGAAGGCATTTCTTCACTAGCTACTTGCACACACCGGTCGCAAGTCAACCTCCAATTTTTAGTTAAATGCACAACCAACATACGTCGAACCCGTCGAATCAATAATAAATATCACCAGCATTCAATAAAACAGATCCGTTTACGAGAGTGACCGCAGATAATCAATTTATAAAGAGATCTATCTCCTCATGAACCACCATGACACGCCAAGAGAACACCACCGACGCGTACTCCGAGTATAACACCGAAACAGACGCACCACCGCTGTATTAACTCGTCTAAACAGTGCGTCAGTCACCGAGAAACGAAACCGTTCTTTCCCTGAAATAAAATATGGCACCCACTGGTAATTATCACCAACTGGACAAGTCACCAGACGCCTAGTACAGCCGCTGATGCCAGAGTAAACATAACAATTTGCCTAGCATCGTCTCTAACCTCGTAGCCACGCAAATCTTTAAATCACACTAACCTTAAGCACAGCCCAACACCACTGATGAAGCCAATGGATGACAACCTAATTAACAAATTACCGTCTTATGACCATGTGTATCAGGTTTTGCGCGTGTGTTTGAAATATTGAGAAAGATGAACATATCTGTCATCACGTGTAGAAAATGGAACGATACATTCATAGCATTGTCTAGCTACAGGTTTCCTTAGCTCACCCATCCTCTAACAGGTGTCACTCAACCACCGCTAATGGATAATAGCCGCAACGATCACTCCACCTAAAGCTGTGATTAACGCTGATCACTATTACTTCTTGCTTCTATCTTCCAGCAAGCCCCAGCTCTATATAATTGAAGACTATCGAATCATGCTGAAAAAGTGAGCACCAGAGTTGTAAGATCTTCACACTCAGTCCCGCAAGATTCTAGCATTCTACGTCTGCTGCGCACGTCAGAAGTCTACCTAAAGAAACTGCCCAATCCCAACTTAGTCCGCACGCACAGGTGAGACCGACCCACTGTACTGACACTGAGCGTTGTAAATATCCCCATGACCACATACTACCTCGGTATGCCTCATCACCAATAGTATCATTATATAAAAACCATGATATGTCCCATATCGTTTTGTTAAACCACGATTCTCCTATATCTATTTGTGCTACTTACTATCTACAATATGCGTGAATGCTACTTATCAATTAAATGTAATATCTCTTATTGAGCCAAAAAAGATGAGTTAATGGTACTTTGTCCGATTTAACTTGAACACTGAACTCCACAGACCCACTCAAGATATTAATGACTCGATTAGTACCGAACCTCAATATTGTCAATCATGCTGATTATATACCAGCTCTGTCACATCAGTTTAGTGATAATTCCGAGCAGGCTCTTACACCGTCTGTGAGTGGTGTGATGTCAAAATTGTATGATCTGCTTTTTCATATGTCCTGTTGCAGTTTAGACTCGCGATTTCTTCCTTCATGCTATCCAGCTTTGCTTAATTCTCTCTACAGCGAAAGGCGTTGGCATCACTGCTTTTTGGGTGTAGCGTGTGTGTGGTGGTTTTTGTTTTGGTGATGCAGGTCAGATCACTGAACTGTCCTCCCACTATTTCACCAGAGGGACTGACTGACATGAGGTGTTCTTTGGCCATCTGGTGGACAATAGTAACAACATTAAATAGTGTTTACTTGTGAATTGAATATGAATTAAATGTGATCCTTGATCAAAAGATGAGGTTAGGTGTACTAACACTGAACGTCCACAGAACCAGAAGAAGAGTTGAGACGTCCATTTTATTCTCAGCCTCACAGTAGTATTCTCCTCTGTCCTCAGAGCTGATGGTCGTGAAATTGTATGTCTTTTCAGATCCTGTCAGTGAAGATCCATTCTTCTTGTACCAGGTGTATTTGTCCACAGGTGGGTTGGCATCACTGCTGCAGGTCAGAGTCACTGAACTGCCTCCACTATTTCACCAGAGGACTGACTGACACTGAGTTGTTCTTTGGGCCATCTGGTAAAGGAGAATTTGTCAGAGGTTAGGACAGTAGTTTATTTACAAATGACCTGTTATGTCAAACATGTATAATCTGTTAAATCAGAGAACTATTTAAAACTCAACTAAGGCATTCAAACACTGAGTGGTACTTTACTCACACTTCACATCATGTTTATGGTCCTAGACCTGTCTGTCCCCATCTCATTCTGGGCCTCACAGTAGTACTCTCCAGTGTCAGATGACTGGATTTGATGAAGACATCTGTGGTCCTGTCATACTCTGATAGTCACTTCCATTCTTCTTGTACCACCAGTGTAACTCTGCGCAGGTGGGTTGGCATCACTGCTGCAGGTCAGAGTCACTGAACTGCCCTCCACTATTTCACCAGAGGGAGTGACTGACACTGATGTGTTCCTTGGTCCATCTGATGTAAAAGACAGTGGATTTAAAAAATACAAATTTGATCAGTTAAAAATATTACATACACTTTCCACAATTGTATTTTCCACACATTGACATTTAGATCCATCCTCTTATTAAAGATGATCAATCAAGTATCATGTGGAGCCAAAATCTGTCACTACAATGTTAAATACCAAACTATCCCCAATATATTATATTTGACCCTCACACCCTGGCACTGAGCTCAGATCTTCAGCCTCCATACCAGACCTTTAGTAAACCAGAAAGCTGTTTTGATCTCATGATACTGGGATATGTGTAAGAGCAGGATATGTTCACTGTTGACCCTTCAAGGTACAGATACTCTGATGGTTGTAAGTCACAATCCAACAGTTCTTGACCTTAAATACAAAAATACAATATAACATCTCATATAAATCTTTATTACAATACCTTCCAGTATACTGTAAACAGTTAACACTAGTGAAAACCATCATTATTAAATAATGATCAATATTCATTGATTAATTAACAAAAGTCTCACGACCTAAACCAATTGTATTTATATTAAATGTGTATAAAAAAAGTCACACTTACACACTGCAGGAGAGTGGAGATTCTCATGGCCTTTTACAGCACAGGAGTAACTGTCTGCATCATTAAAGGAGTCTGAGTACAGGCTGGAAGTGCCCTCCTTTACTATGGTACCGTTCTTGTACCAGATGTAGGTGGGGTTGTCAGTCAGAGTACAGCTGGTGTACAGGTCAGTGTCTATCATGATGCACACCTTCACCTGAAGACCTGGAGAAAAAACAATATCACTGTAAATCCCTTATCACTGACTTATACACTCTAATACAAAGATGGAAGAAGACATAAATACAGACATAAATACAACCAAGACAATTTCCAGAACAAAATGGAATTCAACAGTTTAACTATATTGAATGTAACTGTACCTGTGACAGACAGAGTGACTCCAGGATCACCAAATATCTCCCTCGTTATCTGTTATAAATCTGAACTTGTACGTAGCGAGTCCTCTCTCTTCAGGTCTGGATTTTCAGGTTACATGTCTTCTCTCTACTATCATATCTCTCCGAATATATCTCCTAGGCGACCTGCATACTTCTGGGTCCACCATTAGGACTGTTACAGGTTTCCTTATACCTCTCTGTCCCTTCTCTCCATTCCTTTATACAACGTTACCTGAACACAGGTTACAATTCAGTTGTATTGATTTAGTGTCACTACAATGTTAATATACCAAACTATCCCCAATATATTATATTTGACCCTCACACCCTGGCACTGAGCTCAGATCTTCAGCCTCCATACCAGACCATTTAGTAAACCAGAAAGCTGTTTTGATCTCATGATTACTGGGATATGTGTAAGAGCAGGATATGTTCACTGTTGACCCCTTCAAGGTACAGATACTCTGATGGTTGTAAGTCACAATCCAACAGTTCTGACCTTAAATACAAAAATACAATATAACATCTCATATAAATCTTTAATTACAATACCTTCCAGTATACTGTAAACCAGTTTACACTAGTGAAAACCATCATTATTAAATAATGATCAATATTCATTGATTAATTAACAAAAGTCTCATGACCTAAACCAACTTGTATTTATATTAAATGTGTATAAAAAAAAGTCCACACTTACACACTGCAGGAGAGTGGAGATTCTCACGGCCTTTTACAGCACAGGAGTAACTGTCTGCATCATTAAAGGAGTCTGAGTACAGGCTGGAAGTGCCCTCCTTTACTATGGTACCGTTCTTGTACCAGATGTAGGTGGGGTTGTCAGTCAGAGTACAGGTGGTGATACAGGTCAGTGTCTCACCAGTCACCTTCACCTGAAGACCTGGAGAAAAAACAATATCACTGTAAATCCCTTTATCACTGACTTATAACTCTAATACAAAGATGGAAGAAGACATAAATACAGACATAAATACAACCAAGACAATTTTCCAGAACAAAATGGAATTCAACAGTTTAACTATATTGAATGTAACTGTACCTGTGACAGACAGAGTGACTCCAGGATCACCATAATATCTCCCTCCAGACTTATCTGTTATAAATCTGAACTTGTACGTAGCTGAGTCACTCTCTCTCAGGTCTGTGATTCTCAGTGTACAGTCTTTCTTCTTATCCCCATGATACTCCAGGCGACCTGCATACTCTGGGTCCTGACCTAGACTGTCAGGTTCTTTACCTTTTCTCTCCATTTTAGTGAACCAGAAGGTTGTTGTGATTGTATGACCACTGGGATATGTGTAAGAGCAGGACAGCTCCACTGTTGACCCCTTCAAGGCACAGATACTCTGAGTGGTGTATGTAACACTCCAGCCAATCTGGCCCAGTACCACTGAAACAGTCACAGAACACAAGGGTATTACATTAAGCCAATGCCAATTGGCTCACACTAACAGTATAGGCGTTGTCCCTACTTTGTTGCCATAGTTGCTGAGTTGAGTGTGATTGGAAAACACATAAGCATCATTCAGTAAGGTAAGTGAGGTGTGAAAGATAACTACTGAAGTGAAGTGGAGACGCCTAACAGAACACAKCAGAATAATAAAACACAAATGTATTTTTAACATTTTACAAAAGCCTGTAGATTGACAAATATATCAAGTTATGAATGAGACCATACCTGTCACAGACCAGAGAAAGACCACCAACACACTTCCTGCTGTTCTCAAGGCCATTGTTGCATCTCCCACCCTGCAGTCTTAGAAACATAAACAACAACTCACTATAGCTGGTGAATAACTCCACCTGATACATTGAAGTAGAAACTGTAAATGGGGTACAGGACCTCATTACTGAAAATGAACCAGGCTCATATTGTGTTGTGTTGTATTGTGCTATATGTTTGTCTAAGTGAATACTGTCTGTCTGTAAGTCTATTGCACTATGTATGTAATGTGTGTGACGTGTTGCATGTCTGTCTACCTCTGTCTATTTAAGATGACATGATGTATGATGCAAAAACGATTTCCTAATGGATACAATAGTCATCATCATCATCATCATCATCATTATAAACAACATCAACATCATTAACATCAACAACAACAATCACTTATTGAACAGATCTGCACTACTGTAAACACATATTTAACACGAAAACATGACGTGGTTGTGATTTAGCGAGAGTATTAACTGTAGACACAGTGATGGTGGGTTGTGTTTAGGAGTAGTATTACACATGAACACAGTGATGGGGGTTGTGTTTAGGAGTAGTATTAACATGAGACACAGTGATGGTGGGTTGTGTTTAGGAGTAGTATTAACTAGAGCACAGTGATGGTGGGTTGTGTTTAGGAGTAGTATTAACATGAGACAGTGTGGTGGGTTTGTGGTTAGGAGTAGTATTAACATGACACAGTGATGGTGGGTTGTGTTTAGGAGTAGTATTACATGACACAGTGATGGTGGTTGTGTTTAGGAGTAGTATTAACATGAACACAGTGATGGTGGGTTGTGTTTAGGAGTAGTTTACATGACACAGTGATGTAGTTGGTTTAGAGTAGTCTTAACATGAGACACAGTGATGGTGGGTTGTGTTTAGCGAGTAGTATTAACATGAGACACAGTGATGGTGGGTGTGATTAGGAGGTAGTATTAACATGACGACGTGATGGTGGAGTTGTGTTTAGGAGTAGTATTAACTGAGACACAGTGATGGTGGGTTGTGTTTAGGAGTAGTATTAACATGACACAGTGATGGTGGATTGTGTTAGGAGTAGTATTTAACATGAGCACAGTGATGGTGGGTTGTGTTTAGGAGTAGTATTAACTGAGACACAGTGTTGGTGGGTTGTGTTTAGGAGCTAGTATTAACATGAGACACAGTGATGGTGGTTGTGTTTAGGAGTAGTATTAACATGAGACACAGTGATGGTGGGTTGTGTTTAGGAGCAGTATTAACATGAGACACAGTGATGGTGGGTTGTGTTTAGGAGTAGTATTAACATGAGACACAGTGATGGTGGGTTGTGTTTAGGAGTAGTATTAACATGAGACACAGTGATGGTGGGTTTTTAGGAGTAGTATTAATGAGACACAGTTGATGTGGGTTTAGGAGTAGTATTAACTATGAGACACGATGATGGTGGGTTGCGTTTAGGAGTAGTATTAACATGAGACAAGTGATGGGTGGGTTGTTTAGGAGTAGTATTAACATGAGACACAGTGATGGTGGGTTGTGTTTAGGAGTAGTATTAACTGAGACACAGTGATGGTGGGTTGTGTTTAGGAAGTATATTAACATGAGACGAGTGATGGTGGGTTGTGTTTGGAGTAGTATTACAATGAGACACAGTGATGGTGGGTTGTGTTTAGGAGTAGTATTAAATGAGACACTGATGGTGGGTTGTTTTTAGGAGTAGTATTAACATGAGACACGTGATGGTGGGTTGTGTTTAGGAGTAGTATTACATGAGACCAGTGATGGTGGGTTGTGTTTTAGGAGTAGTGTTAACAGAGACACAGTGATGGTGGGTTGTGTTTAGGAGTAGTATTACATGAGCACAGTGATGGTGGGTTGTGTTTAGGAGTAGTATTAACATGAGACAGAGTGATGAGGGTTGTGTTTAGGGTAGTATTAACATGAGACAGATGATGGTGGGTTTGTGTTTTAGGATAGTATTAACATGAGACAGTGATGGAGGGTTGTGTTTAGGAGTAGTATTACCATGAGACAAGTGATGGTGGGTATGTTTTAGGAGTAGTATTAACATGAGACACAGTGATGGTGGGTTGTGTTTAGGAGTAGTTATAACATGAGACACAGTGATGGTGGGTTGTGTTTAGGGTAGTATTAACATGAGACAAGTGATGTGGGTTGTGTTTAGGAGTAGTATTAACATGAGACAGTGATGGTGGGTTGTGTTTTAGGAGTAGTTTAACATGAGACACAGTGATGGTGGGTGTGTTTAGGAGTAGTATTAACATGAGACACAGTGTGTTGGGTTTAGGAGTAGTATTAATATGAGACACGGTGATGGTGGGTTGGTTTAGGAGTAGTATTAACATGAGACACAGTGATGTGTGGGTTGTGTTTCAGGAGTAGTATTAACATGAGACACAGTGACGGTGGGTTGTGTTTAGGAGTAGTATTAACATGAGACACAGTGATGGTGGGTTGTGTTTAGGAGTAGTATTAACATGAACACAGTGATGGTGGGTTGTGTTTAGGAGTAGTATTAACATGAGACACAGTGATGGTGGGTTTGTGTTTAGGAGTAGTATTACATGACACACAGTGATGGTGGGTTGTGTTTAGGAAAGTATTAACTGAGACAGAGTGATGGAGGGTTGTGTTTAGGAGTAGTATTAACATGAGACACAGTGATGGTGGGTTGTGTTTGGAATAGTATTAACATGAGACACAGTGATGGAGGTTTTGTGTTTAGGAGTAGTATTAACATGAGACAGTGATGGTGGGTTGTGTTTAGGAGTAGTATAAACATGAGACACAGTGATGGTGGGTTGTGTTTAGGTAGTATTAACATAGACAGTGATGGTAGGTTGTGTTAGGAGTAGTATTAACATGAGACCAGTGATGGTGGGTTTGTGTTTAGGAGTAGTATTAACATGAGACACAGTGATGGTGGGTTGTGTTTAGGAGTAGTATTAACATGAGACAGTGATGGTGGGTTGTGTTTAGGAGTAGTATTACATGAGACACAGTGATGGTGGGTTGTGTTTAGGAGTAGTATTAACATGAAGCACAGTGATGGTGGTTGTGATTAGGAGTAGATTTAACATGAGAACAGTGATGGTGGGTTGTGTTTAGAGTAGTATTACATGGACAGTGATGTGGGTTGTGTTTAGGAGTAGTATTAACACGAGACAGTGAGGTGGGTTGTGTTTAGGAGTAGTATTACATGAGAACAGTGATGGTGGGTTGTGTTTAGGAGTAGTATTAACATGAGACACAGTGATGGTGGGTTGTGTTTAGGAGTGTATTAACATGAGACACAGTGATGGTGTGTGTTTAGGAGTAGTATTAAACATGAGACACAGTGATGGTGGGTTGTGTTTAGGAGTAGTATTAACATGACACAGTGATGGTGGGTTTGTAGTTAGGAGTAGTATTAACATGACACAGTGATGGTGGGTTGTGTTTAGGAGTAGTATTAAATGATTCACAGTGATGGGTGTGTTGTGTTTTGGAGTAGTTTAACATGAGACACAGTGATGGTGGGTTTGTGTTTAGGAGTAGTATTAACATGACACAGTGATGGTAGATTGTGTTTTAGGAGTAGTTAACATGAGACACAGTGATGGTGGGTTGTGTTTAGGAGTAGTATTAACATGAGACACAGTGATGGTGGGTTGTGATTTAGGAGTAGTATTAACATGAACGTGATGGTGGATTGTGTTTAGGAGTAGTATTAACATGAGACACAGTGATGGTGGGTTGTGTTTAGGAGTAGTATTAACATGACACAGTGATGTGGATTGTGTATAGGAGTAGTATTAACATGAGACAACAGTGTGGTGGGTTGTGGTTTAGGAGTAGTATTAACATGAGACACAGTGATGGTGTGGTGTGTTTAGGAGCAGTATTAACATGAGCACAGTGATGGTGGTTGGTGGTTTAGGAGTAGTATTAACATGAGACACAGTGATGGTGGGTTGTGTTTAGGAGCAGTATTAACATGAGACACAGTGATGGTGGGTTGTGTTTAGGAGTAGTATTTAACATGAGACACAGTGATGGTGTGTTGTGTTTACGAGTAGTATTAACATAGAGACAGTGATGGTGGGTTGTGTTTAGGAGTAGTA
>NC_036840.1:25679514-25692091 GCF_002910315.2 Salvelinus sp. IW2-2015 | reverse complement strand
TGCGTTTAGCGGAGTGAAGAAGTAACGTGATTATTAACAGTGAGACTCCCATCAGTATTCCGTGGGGTCGTGATTATTTTAAAAGTTGAGTAATGTGTTAAGTTAATCACCATTGAGACCACAGTTATGATGGTGGTTTGTTGTGTAGTAGGAAAGTAACAGTTTATTAACATGAGACACAGTGATGGTGGGTTGTGTTTTAGGAGTAGTATTAACATGAGACACAGTGATGGTGTGGGTGTTGTTTAGAATAGTATTAACATGAGACACAGTGATGGTGGGTTGTGTTTAGGAGTAGTATTAACATGAGACACAGTGATGGTGGGTTGTGTTTAGGAGTAGTATTAACATGAGACACATGGATGGGGGTTGGTTTAGGAGATAGTATAACATGAGACAGTATGGTGGTTTGGGTTTTTAGAGTTTAGTATTAACATGAGACACAGTGATGGGGTTGTGTTAGGAAGTAGTATTAACATGAGACACAGTGATGTGTGGTGTGTTAGGTAGTAGTATTAACATGAAGACACAGTATGGTGGGTTGTGTTTTAGGAGTAGTATTACATGAACACAGTTGTTGTTGGGTTCGTTTGGTTTAATAACACAATCACTTTCCTGTTCTACGCTTTCCTGTCTTTGTCCTCGACAGGCCTCCTGAATCATAATCAGAAATCTATATATGACATTAGACTTCAATAGGAATATTGTCCTCTGTAGCGAGCCGCAAAGGCGCATGTTCATCCTGGGTGTGGTTTAGCATTAAGGCCACCTGCACGATGATGGGTTTTTGTCCTCTCACACGTCACCGCCCCGCTTTCCTGCCGCTCTCTCCATGGCTTTCCAGTTTGATCTCGCATCCGCATACAAGACCTGGTGCTGCCTACGAGCGTGAGGAACGCGCATAAGGCAACCTCCGTACCTTCGAGGCTCATGGATCAGGCCCACAGACCCAAACTAAGGGGCACTGGCGTTCATCCAACCCTCTGGCCTCAAATTTGCCGCGCCTCGTTGGTTTCCACCTCTGAGGAAGACGTTACGTGTGCTCGACGCATAGCCCAGTCAACTGTTCGCTGCTTCTGGCACAATGCGATGGAACAAACTCCCTACGACGCCAGCAGATGCATCAATTGATTCTATCGTCAGCGGAGCTTCAATCACCAACCTTTCCGGAAGACACTACCTGCAACCCCCACTCTTTAAGGAAATACCTAGGATAGATTAAAGTATCCTTCTAACCCCCCCCGCCCCGCCCCCTCCCCCTCCCCCCCCCCCCCCCCCCCCCCCCCCCCCCCCCTCCCCCCTTTAAAAGAGTTAGAGCACTATTGTAAAGTGGTTGTCCCAGCGGATACATAAAGTGAAGTGCGACCATTTGTAAGTCGCTCTTGGATAAAGAAGCGTGCTGCTAAATGATCTTAATGGGAAATGAAATTGTTATTTCTGACCACCCATACGTTAAAAATATATTACATAATAACTAACTGTTAAGTCGCTTTGAATTAAAGGCATCTGCTAATGACATTTATTTATGGACGCAGACTACACGACATACACAGTCCAAACAGGCAGGGCTATGTGTGTTGCATTGATGCCTCTGATAGATAAAAGCTCTATAGTACTGTACACAGATGAGGGGTGGGCAGAGATATAGGAGAGAATCGGCCCTGGATTAATGACCAGTATCCCATTCATTCTTATTCAGTATTACTGCCCAATTGAATAGGACATCAGGACTGGAGGCTGCAGTAATTGAGATTGCAGTAGGAGAACTCTATCAGAACACTCGTAATGTTGAGATGCAAAGTAGTTAGGGGGAGAACTCTAGTCTTTTAGAACACTCTAAGTAATGTTGAGGATGCCAGTAGGTGGAGCTCTAGGTCTGACACGTGGAACCTTCAGAAGCACTGTTGATGCAGCTGATGAGAAGCAGTCAGTAATTGAATGGTTTGTTTAGAGTAGAATGATGACATCATGGAACTGACCAAATTGTAATGGAACTCTTGATCCTGTTCCATGAGAACTCAGAGGACAAGGCACACATTCTTAAGATATTTAAAACATTCCATATAGAAAAATGCAAACACCACCTGTCAACTTGGTTCTTGTATTTAAATCAAAGTGGATATGGGGCATTTTGTCCATGTTTAAAATGTAGGGACTCACTCTAATACAGAATCTTTCTTTTCCATCTACTAGTCTTGGATTGTCATGCGATCGTTAATGTCTTTAAAGAGGAAGGAAAGGACAGTTCTGCCATTCAGCTACTTGTGTCCTGACTACTTTAAATAGTGTCATCAACCACAACTTGACACTTACTAGAGTTTCCACTCGCACTACCAGTCAGTGACTCACTGTAGCAGACCTCTTTCCCCTGTCACTTCACTCTTAGTACTCTTGACAATCTCCTTGGAAATATAGTTTGGGTTATTTGTTCTAGTCATAATCATATACGTTGAGGGTTGGAATGTATATTTTTACTTCTTGTATATGGTTGTTACTGTGTTTTGGTTGTTACATCAGAGATAATAATCATAAAGTGTCTCAGTGTAGGGTGTTGATTACATAGTTGTTGAGACGATTGCACCAGGGTTAAAAATAGACATGCAGACAAACATCTGTACCACTTAGTGTGTGTGTGCGTGTGTGAGTGTGTGTGTGTGTGTGTGGTGTGTGTTGTGTTGTGTGTTGTGTGTGTTGTGTGCTGTGTTTATCCTCCTAGTATTGGTCTGAGAATAAAAACAACTTTCAGAACAACCAATGCTCAGAACAATCCTCATGTTAATACTACTCCTAAACACAACCCACCATCACTGTGTCTCATGTTAATACTACTCCTAATCACAACCCACCATCACTGTGTCTCATGTTAATACTACTCCTAAACACAACCCACTAAGCTCTTTCGAAGCCACCACTCAATCACTCTTACTCACTGTCACTCTTACTTTAGGGCCATTTTCAAAATGTCTCCACAACAATCTGTTGCTCTGAGAGCCCTTAAAATAGCATGCAGAAGTCTTTATGTGAAACAACATGTACAATGTACTTCCTGTCTTTTGTAGCACACAATATAACTTAGTATTTGTCAATGGTGCCAATAATTTTGGTCGTGACTGTATATCCAACAATCAGATTAATATGTAAAAAATAATTTACACACACACAGTTATACTTGACCCTGTTATACTTTGACAGTGAACATGACCCTATTGAATGGAGATCTGGGTATTACAGGCAAACTCTACTGATCATGTTTTAAACATGTAAATGAATAAACTGAACTAAACACATGAAACCACAGTCCAGGGTCAGTATTCACAAAGTGTATCAGAGTAGGAGAGCTGATCTGGGATCAGTTTAGGCTTTTAGATCATAATTATACGGACCGTCTGAGACACTTTATGAAAACAGGCCCTGATGTAACAACCAAAACACAGTTCAAAATAAACCAACAAGTACAAAGATACAGTAAGTCATGTGATGTATGGCTAAAAACATCAAAACAAAAACTATATAACAAGATATCGTCAAATGTACTTACAGAGTGAAGTGAAGGGGAGAGGTCTTGAACAGTCAGTCAACGTACTGTCACTGCGTGGAAACAAGAAGTAGTCTACTGTAAGTAATAGTAGAGGCAGGCGTAGCCTAAGTGTGAGTTCTGTGGTTGATACATTTTAAAAGTAGTCTAGTCAGGTCATTAACTTGCATGAACAGCATGTCACATAAGGGATGTTACTGTATCTAAATAGAAAATGGTCTAAAGTCAGCATACTGTAGTTACATTTCTTTATTTGAGGAGTGGACCTACATGTTTTACAAGAGACACAATGTGACCCATTCCCATCACTCTTCATCAGCTGGTACTGAAAGTTCCAGAACAGATGAAAGGGGAGTATCTTTGGTACCAGTGTTCTCGACTAGAGCTCTCCCTACTGACATCTCAACATTACTGCAMCTTCCAGGCTTCATATGTCCCTACTAGTCCATTGAAAATATACAAAATAGAAGGTAAAATAACATTTGGAAATGTAAAAAATGTATATAGAGTAAAGCAGGCATGCACTTAAAAGTACTGTTATTGGGACTTACGTTGAACTGGCATTTGAATTGAGTGAATTAGTGATCTCAGCTAGCTTGTTAGCTACATGAAGAGGCTGTTATTCAGCGATAAACAAGTATTTTTGTGCATCACTGTCACGTTCCTGACCTTATTTCCTTTGTTTAGTCTTGTTTAGTTGGTCAGGACGTGAGTTGGGTGGGCATTCTATGTTATGTGTTTCTATGTGGGGTTCATTCAACTAGCCTGATATGGTTCTCAATCAGGGGCAGGTGTTTTACGTTTCCTCTGATTGAGAACCATATTAAGGTAGACTGTTTCTCACTGTTTGTTAGTGGTTGATTTTTGCTTTGTCTGTGTTTGTTCGCCACACGGTACTGTTTCGTTTCGTTTGTTTGTTCGTTCGTTTTTTTCCTTCCTTCCTTCCTGTTCGTGCGTTCATTTTTTATATGTTCTCAAGTTCAGGTCTGTTCACGTCGTTTATTGTTTTGTAGTTTGTTTAAGTGTTTTTCCATCTTCGTTTACATAATAAATAAGTATGTATTCAAGCCACGCTGCATATTGGTCCGATCCTTGCTCCTCCTCAGACGAGGAGGAAGACGAGCGTTACAATCACACAGTTACTCTGAATGGACTGGATTGTGAACAATATGATGTGCTGCCACTGAATTACAGCAAAACCCCATAGTTAGCTAGTGAGCTAGCTAGTTAGCTAAATTTGATTTATCAACGTTAGTTAGCTAGAAACAACAGCCAACAGTGAGCTGACATTATCCCAAGGCCAAGGTGAGCTGCTCTGAATTTCCAGTGTGTTCTTGTGTGAAAGAGATGTCTTCAGCTCACTGATCTTCAGAGCCATGGACTCAAAGTGAACCCTGACATGCATATAACTAAGTCTTTATTGAGTAATACAGGAAATTACCACGACAATGTTTCGACGAACTTTACCGGTACTATTTGGATCTATTCGTTTGCCTTTTGTGACCGCCTTTGAGCAAGTGGATTACTGAACAAAACCTGCCAACAAAACAGAGTTTTTGGATATAAAGAGGGACTTTATCAAAAAAAACTAACAGTTATTGTGTAACATGGAGGCTTGTGAGTGCAACCATATAAAGATCATCAAAGGTAAGTGATTAATTTTATCGCTATTTCTGACTTTCGTGACTAATCCACTTGGCTGGAAAATGTTTGTGTGCTTTTGTAAGCGGGGCGCTGTCCTCGGATAATCGCATGGTATGCTTTCGCCGTAAAGCCTTTTTGAAATCTGACACAGCAGCTGGATTAACAAGAAGTTAATCTTTAAGCCGATGTATAACACTTGTATATTTTATGAATTATCTGAGGGGAGGAGAGGTCCTCTCCTCAGGAAACATTGTAGCTAAATCTCACAATAAATCATTGTTAGATGTACAACATGTATTTCTTTATTGTCGTAGTATTTTGATTAAATCAGAAATCAAACTCCTCTAATAATGGCTATGCACCCTGTGGTGGGGTCTGGTAGTGCAGTCTGTATATACTATGCCCCCAGTGGTGGGGTCTGGTAGTGCAGCCTGTCTATACTATGTCCCATGTGGTGGGGTCTGGTAGGGCAGTCTGTATATACAAGGCTCCCTGTGGTGGAGTCTGGTAGTGCAGTCTGTATATACAATGCCCCCTGTGGTGGGGTCTGGTAGTGCTGTCTGTCTAAACTTTGTCCCATGTGGTGTGGTCTGGTAGGGCAGTGTGTATATATAATGTCCCCTGTGGTGGGGTCTGGTAGGGCAGTCTGTAAATATAATGCCCCCTGTGGTGGGGTCTGGTAGTTCAGCCTGTCTATACTATGTCGGGGAGATGGAGTCACAGACAGACAGACAAACACATTTAAGATGAGGGAGGATGCACATTTTCTATGAGCATGGCCTTATTTCTATCACAGCATTTTGAATGTCTGTCATTAATTTTCCATTCGCCCAGTTCAATGTAACATCTACAATCAATGTAAAGCTACTACATGTCATGATACTCTAATGTTCCCTATAGCCATCATGAGGTTCTTACAACCTAGCCTATGAATGAAAGTTTACAACGTAGGTGCACAGGTCGAGAGAAACATTTGAATAATCAAGGTGGCAGACAGTGGCACATTCAATACCGCCTTGCACACTCTGGCCTGCATCTAGTTGATCAAGGGTGTAATCATTAGTCCAACAGTTGCAAACAAGAGTTTCTCTTGGACAAATTCAGGTATGTTTATCCCCATTTCGTTCTGTTTGTTTTCGTTTTTCAACAGAATCGGTGGAATGAATACACCTCTGATCACATTCAAACACAGTTCACTTTCAAAGCAGACACATACAAACAACATGATCACGTTGCCCATTGTAGAATTCCTTCTCGCATCTCTCAATTATACTCCTCCTCTTTTCCCTTCACGTGTGGACTTCAGTGCACAACACACCAGCTGTCTGTGAGCAGGAAGAAAAACCTTTCCAAGCCAAACCTTCATATCATGACTGCTAACGCTACACACAGCCTCCATCATTGTTACCATATTAGCTAACGTATTGTCAACATAGCTCCTAGAACTAATGCGTTAGTAAACACGCTACACTCATGCAGTACAGTGTGTAGTCAGCAAGCAGTTTAGCAGTTACATTGGTGGGCCCACGTGGCAATAAATGAATAAAACCAAAAGCTTACCTTGACTTGGAAGAGTTCCAGTGTTGGAGAGCCGTAGCCAACTGTCGAACATACCATCCCTCTCTGTTTGAGACGGTTGTTTGAGTAGGCTAAACTAGCTAGCTGCAGTAGATGCTGGCTGAGTAAGTTAAAGTGAAAGCGAAAAAAATACAACTAAATAGTTTGCTAGCTCTGTCCCACGCTCTTGCTTCTCCTTCATTTTTAAAGAAATGTATTAGTTCAAAATTGTTCAACTATTGTCTCTCTCTCTGAGTCAACTATTCACCACATTCTATGCACTGCAGTGCTTGCTGGCTGTAGCTTATGCTTTCAGAACTAGATTAAATATCTGATACTTCGATTGGTCGGACAACATGTCAGTTCATGCTGCAAGAGGTCTGATAGGTTGGAGGACGTCCTCCGGAAGTTGTCATAATTACTGTGTAAGTCTATGGAAGGGGTTGAGAACCATGAGCTTCCTAGGTTTTGTATTGAAGTCATTGTACCCAGAGGACAAAAACTAGCTGTCGTCCAGCTACACCATGGTGCTACCCTGCAGAGTGCTGTTGAGGCGACTGTAGACCTTCATTGCAAAACAGCTGTTTTAGTGAAAATAAATACTGAATGTGCTTATACAGCTGAATACCCTTCTCTGGAGGAGCACACAAAGGGTTAAACAAAGGTAATTTCAGTAAATATAAATAATATTTCTGAGGTTAATAAGACAACTAAGTAACACTGCCTCTGTGTTTGAGTAATCAACTCGTCAGTAAGATTTGATTATTTGAATCAGCTGTGTAGTGCCTGGGATAAAACCAAAACGTTCACACCTTGGGGTCCCCAGGACTGAGTTGAGGAAACGCTGGCCTCGCCACTCATGGTTCAATGATTCAATGGAGCCATCATGTGTCTAATAGGCAGAAATACAAGAAACAAGAGCAGAGTGGAAATAGTTATGAATCAATGTATTAATAGTTGATCAAATAATCTATGTATTTATTGTCTTAAATGTTGATCTTATTTACAACATGGTGCTTATACTGTATTGACACTAAACCACACTGTAAAAACTGCAAAGGTAAACATGTATTTAACCTATATAAAATAGGTAATAATGAAAAATGTGATGACAGAACAAGTAATGTCATTACACTGAACAATATACAGTAGTATTATGTAATATAAAATTAGAATTAATATACAATTTAAAAAACTGCAAATGTTTAAATTTATGTAATGTACTGATTAATTTTTTTTAAATAAAAAAAACAATATAGTATTACGTAATATAAAACATAAAATGGAGAATAATGTCTGACAGCAATACAAAGTAAATCATCATCAACCACATCAGGAGAAACTTGACCCAAGAGTTAAAAATATTAAAAAGCTTTTATCAATATAATTTATATTACTTGCTGAGGAAGGTTGGATTGTTGATGTTATAAATCCCTAAATGGCATAATCCCATAGAAAAATATCAGAAATATAATCTTAAACTATAGATAGTAAACAGATTGGTACAAAAGAAAAAATATGGAAATGGAAAATCCCATTGAAAAAAAGCAGAAGCATAACCCATCCCATTTATCATCAATATAAGTATCATTATAAGAAAATAAAACATCTATTCCAGCATTTACTCAAAAGTTAAAGTTCTTGGTCTGGAAAACCATCTAGATATGATAGCAAGAGAATAGAGGTGTGAGGCCTGGATTTGGATTGGAACCTTAGCTCTTCAGTCCAGCTTCTGTGGTGATTCTCTTCAGTGGGAGGGTCCCTTTCCCATCTTGAAATGTGGGGGAAACTTCTCCATGTGCGCAGCTATCTCTGAAGAGGGTGTGGTAGGATGTAGGCCATGACTTGGATCCTACAATGCTGCACACCTCAATGTGTTTCTCATTGAAATTGAGCAGGCTTGTCAAGGTGAAGTGGTTAACTATTTCATTTTACGGGACAATGTCAGGTTCCACTATGCAGACGTGGTTGAGGCATGGTTTCGGGCCAATCCCTGATTCGTGACCCTTTACCTGCCCCCAAACTCTCATTTCCTCAACCCTGTTGAGGAATTTCTCAGCATTGAGGTGGAAGGTGATCACCATCCCCATGAGCGTGCCACCCTCCATCTGGTCATGGATGAGGCATGCGACGACATCAATGCAGACCAATTTGAACAATGAGGACATTCACTGTGATGTGGATGAGAATTGATGTATGTTAAAAAGCAGCTTTCCTATGTTGGAATGGTGTTGGCTTACCTCAACAACAGAATGCTGTGTGCGTATACCGGTCATAAAAATATTCACACTAGTAGACCGCTGATTGGCCAGCTCATCCTCCTCTAGACCGCTGATTGGCCAGCTCATCCTCCTCTAGACAGCTGATTGGCCAGCTCATCCTGCTATAGACAGCTGATTGGCCAGCTCATCCTCCTCTAGACAGCTGATTGGCCAGCTCATCCTCCTCAGAAGTATGATATTATATTCTTGAGGTGGGGTTTTTGAAGTATTTTTATCTCTGTTTTGGCCACAAATATGAGTATAGGACAAGTCAACAACATTATTGTGGTATGAATTAACAGAATAGGAACTTTTAAAAGTGAGATTTTCACTGGACAGTTACTTTAAAGTTCTTATGGCTGCAGGGGCAGTATTGAGTAGCTTGGATGAAAAGTTGCCCATTGTGAACGGCCAGCTCCTCAGTCTCATTTGCTAATATATGCATAGTATTATTAGTATTGGATAGAAAACACTCTAAAGTTTCTAAAACTGTTTGAATTATGTCTGTGAGATTAACAGAACTCATATGGCTGTTTAGATTTTTTCTGGGGGTGCCATATTTTCAACCAAGCTCTTATTGAAAATGCAGAGAGATATGGATGGGTTTTCACTTCCTACGGCTTCCACTAGATGTCAACAGTTAATAGAACTTAGTCTGATGACTCTAATTTGAAGGGGGTTCGAAGGAGACAGGAATGAGTAATCACTGCCATGAGGTGCCCACGCATTGAACTGGCGCGTTCACGTGAGAGTGAGCTCCGTTCCTTCTCTCAATTGAAGTCGATGTATTTCTCCGGTTGGAACGTTATTCAAGATGTATGTTAACAACATTCTAAAGATTGATTCAGTACATCGTTTGACATGTTTCTACTGACTGTAACGGAACGTTTGGACATTTCGTCACGTTATAGTGGTCGCGCTTTGAGACTTTGGTTAGGGTGTTTGGTAAACAATTCGAAAGTAGCTAACTTGACATAAATAACGGACATTAACGAACAAATCAAGCATTTATTGTGGACCTGMGATTCCTAGGACTGCATTCTGATGAATTCATCAAAGGTAAGGAAACATTTATCATGTATTTTCTGGTTTCTGTTGAGTCCAACATGGTGGCTAATTTGGCTAATCKTCTGAGCTCCGTCTCAGATTATTGCATGGTTTATATTTCCGTAAAGTTCTTTTGAAATCTGACACAGCGGTTGCATTAAGGAYAGGTATATCTATAATTCTATGTGTATTACTTGTATTATCATTTWTATTTATGTTGAGTATTTCTGTTGAAACGATGTGGCTATGCAAAGTCACTTGATGTTTTTGCAACTAGTGAATCTAACGCCTCAATGTAAACTCAGATTTTTTTATATAAATATGGGTTATGGTTTTTGTGAAAGCTATCTTTAGCTGGAAAAAATGGCTGTGGTTATTGTGGTTTTGTGGTGACCTAACATAATCGTTTGTAGTGCTTTCGCTGAAAAGCCTATTTGAAATCAGACACTTTGGTGGGATTAACAAGATTACCTTTAAAATGATATAAGACACATGAATGTCTGAGGAATTTTAATTATGAGATTTCTGTTTTTTGAATTTGGCGCCCTGCACTTGGACTGACTGTTGTCATATCGGTCCCGTTACCGGGACTGCAGCCATATGAAGTTAATAAGAACCTGCTTCTGCTATTGTATTGTTTAACCTTTATCTCCAACTGCTTCTTACCTGTTGTGCTTGTTGTCCCTTCCTGCCTCCCATCCAGGATTACAACATCATACAGTCCATGCATCTGTTCAACAAAGAAATTTAGTGACACTTCCTGTGGATGTGGCCTAACAGAACGGACACCCCCACTGCCGCTAGCTCTATCCCAAAAACAGACTCAGTTGGGCTGTCAGGGGTGCCTCTCCATGGGATCTCCACTTTCCCATCCACCCCTAGCCCATCTTTGTCCCCAAAGAGAAACACCTACCTGGGAGAGTTGGACAACAGTTAGGGGGTGAAGAGCAACACCAATTACATGAAATATTATTTATTGTCATTTTTGAAACACATAGACACAATATGACATAACATGAATTTTTGGAGTGTGGAGGGTAGTTCAGTCATCGAACATTCTGTAATGTTCCATCTTTCTGTGTTCCGGAGTGGGATGTCCTCGCTGATGGAACTACCCTCCTTATGTCTGTGTGTTTCAAAAATGACAATGAATAATATTTCATGTAACTGGTTGTGTGTCTAGGTGCTGAACATTGCTCCTTCTGAAAGTGTCTGTGTATATTTTGTACTGACATGATGATGAAGGTAAATTAACCACTACTGCTCTCCAAACCAATGTAAATATATTATTTGTAGTTGCTGTATGTACTGTACAAGAGGTCTGATTTTGAAAACGTTTCATTTTTTCTCCACAGAAAATACTGTTATAACATTACGTTTATTCTTAAAAGTGTATTTGTTTTTAAATTTTCTTCTTTGGGCTGCAGGGCCAGTATTGAGTAGCCTGGATAAAAGGTGCCCATTTCAAACGGCCTCGTACTCAATTCTTGCTCGTACAATATGCATATTATTATTACTATTGGATAGAAAACACTCTCTAGTTTTTAAAACCGTTTGAATTATATCTGTGAGTGAAACAGAACTCATTTTGCAGCAAACTTCCTGACAGGAAGTGGAAAATCTGAAATCGATGCTCTGTTCTAGGGCCTGCCTATAAATGTGCTTGATATGTATTAGTATGCACTTCATACGCCTTCCACTAGATGTCAACAGGCAGTGAGAGAAGAAATGGAGTGTATAACTTGATCTGAGGTCGAATAAAAGCTCTTGGCATGACGTGACACCAGTTTCCTGTTTTCTGGAGCACGCGAGAAGGGACCTGGTATTGCCTTCTGAAAAGCTYTCGTTATAGACGACTAATATCTCCGGCTTTGATTTTATTTGATAAATGTGACAATATCATCGTAAAGTATGTTTTTTCAATATAGTTTTATTAGATTATTGAATTTTTTTCGGGACGTTAGGCGTGTTGCTTTGTCTGCGTTTGTTCACGAAGGAGAGCTTCGCGCCACTTTGCTAGCTTTCCGTGCTAATTGACTGGAGAAGAGAAAATTCTAAAACCAAACAACGATTGTTCCCGACAAAGGACCCCTTGTACAACATTCTGATGGAAGATCATCAAAAGTATGACCCATTTTATGATGTTATTTCATATATCTGTCGTACATGTGTACTATTAGTTTGCGCCCAGATCGCTAACTTTTGCTGCTGGTAAATGGCTTGTGTTTCTGGCTATTGTGGTAAGCTAATATAATGCTGTATTGTGTTTTCGCTGTAAAACACTTAAGAAATCGGAAATATTGGCTGGATTCACAAGATGCTTGTCTTTCATTTGCTGTACACCATGTATTTTTCAGAAATGTTTTATGATGAGTATTTAGGTATTTCAAGTTGGTGTCTGTAACTACTCTGGCTGCTTCGGTCCTATTTGTGACGGTAGCTGTGATGGTAGCTGCAATGTAAAACTAGGATTTATACCTCAAATATGCACATTTTTRGAACAAAACATAGATTTATTGTATAACATGTTATA
>NC_036840.1:25663298-25672275 GCF_002910315.2 Salvelinus sp. IW2-2015 | reverse complement strand
ATATAGACCTTTATATAGATCTTTATATAGACCTTCATATAGACCTTCATATAGACCTTCATATAGACCTTTATATAGACCTTCATATTCATATACCTTCATATTCATATACATTCATTAGACCTTCACAAGTTTGATGATTGTTTCAACATTAAAAAATAAATAGCCTTATAAAATATAACTGGACTTTGAGGTTGGCTACTTCATAAATTCAAAGGTTTTGTCAAAAGTTATTGTAATCAGAAATATTTACAACTTAAAAATGTAACTTAAAAACAACTAAACTAAAACAATTCAAATGTTAAGGTCCTTTTCTTATTCATCATTGTCTGAAAGACGAAACTCAATCTAGATCAGAACTCCTAATCTAAGGGTGAATAGAGCAGTCCTGTGGCTCAGTTGGTAGAGCATGGCTCACTGGTCTGATTCCTGCTGGGACTACACATATGAAGGATTTATGCACCCATGACTGTAATGACTGCGTGAATGACTTTGGTTAAAAGTACCTGCCAGATGGCATATTTAATTACATACTATAATAAACTGGGTAGTTTGGTTCCTGGAAGCTGATTGGCTGAAACATGATTTCAGAAATGTGTACTATATATCAGACAAAATACCACGTGTATGACACACAAAAACGTTACTGCTACGATAAACTGGTGATCAACGTAATTAGACGAGTACATAATAATTTTCTGTCATACCCATGGTATACGGTCTGATATACCACGCCTTTCAGCAAATCATCATTCAGGGCTCGAACCACCCGGTTTATAATAATATTAATATTCCACACCCCCTCAGGCCTTATGTCACTGAGTAAAATATAAGGTTCCAGATATACAAGGTTTTTGTCAAACCTGGCGTGTTCAAGTCTTCTTGGTTCTGGGTTTGTTGTGTTCTGGTCTTCTTGGTTCTGGTTTGTTGTTTTCCGGTCTTCTTGCTTCTGGGTTTGTTGTGTTCAGGTCTTCTTGGTTCTGGTTTGTTGTGTTCAGGTCTTCTTGGTTCTGGATTGTTGTGTTCAGGTCTGCTTGGTTCTGGGTTTGTTGTGTTCAGGTCTTCTTGGTTCTGGGATTGTTGTGTTAAGGTTTTCTGGTTTTGGTGTCTTTTGGGTTGTTGTGCAGGTCTTTCTTGGTTTGTTGGTCAGGGTTTGGTTTGTGTTAATAGGTCTTCCTGGTTTTGGGTTTGGTCGTTTGCAGGTCTTTCTTGGTTTTGTTCTTCTGGGGTTTTGTTGGTGTTAGGTCTTCTGGTTTTTTGGGTTTGTGTTGCGCAGGAGGTCTTCTTGGTTCAGAGGTTTGTTGACTGTTATTGTAGAGGGCTCCTTCGCTGCTTGTGCTTGTCTCATGTTTTGAAGAGAGAGAAACGAAATTAAATTCAAAATCTGAGTCCGCAAACCTTGGCCGTTAAAATTTGGAACGGCGAGAGAGACAGCTCATGAAAAACCATCATCACAGTTCATCACTCTTCACACATTTAGACAGGTCATAGGTAATGTTCTTGAGATGGTTCAATTGGTTGTTTGTGGCAAGTTGAAGAGGAATTACAATCACTTACCGTGGTTCACTAGGAGTCAAACTGTTTGATATTGATGACATCTTAACCTACTAATAGCAGAGTCTAGCATATGAATGACCTTATTCAGAATATATGGTCAAGGGTGGCCAGCAGTGGGGAGGTTAAATTTCACGAGCAAGCTTATTGCAACATTTCCTCGTCCTGGTTCTGCTTTGAGGCATGAATGAGAACCTTAATTGCAGAATATATGCATTACTGAGAACATCATCATTGTCTAATCCTCCAATGAGCACTTAGGCGCCTAACTACAATATGAGTGGACACCGACGTTCGGGAGACTGACTCGGTTCCAACGTGTTATTCTAATTGGAAATAATATTAGTTTTAGCCTAATACAATACTGACACAATAAAGAAAATGAATTACGGGCATACATCTAAATATGCTCCAGCAATTGATCAAAGCTTATATCTTGATCTGACTAATCGCTCCTGTCCTCTTTGTGACAAGTGGAATCTTAACTGTGGTTTTTGTTCGTTATGTTTTCGCTCCAACCCCGGAACTTTCTCCCTGATTTGCTTTTTGCAGCACATTCACCATTCTCTCAAGTATCTAATTCCCCTTCTCGCGGCACAGGCCGAGGGCGACGTGAAACTAAATACCCCAGCTCACAGGTTGCTCTGCTGACAGTATGTTTGCGAGATGCCGGACAAAAGGTAAGTTTTTAAACTGTCCCGCGACTCCTGCCTTGTCTACAGACATCCCCCAAACAACAAATCACTCTCAGAGAATGAGTGCACAACTGGTAAATAGTCTCTTATAGATACATACTGTAAGTCAGTCAGGTCGGGAGTATAGCTGCCAGCAGACACTTCTATTGCAGTAACAATGAAGGGGTCTGGTTAGTATTACTTAGCTTCTTACTTCATCCTTCTAGCTGGCTAACATTAAACAGAGCCTACCTCAGCAGGAGCAAACCATACACTACTAAGTCCTTTACAGAGAGTAGAATACTGAGACAGACAGTGATGTGGAACTCAGTGGAAAGGCAGGCTGCAATGCATGCAGGTGGAAGTAGAGGAGACAGAGAGAGAGAGAGAGAGAGGAAGCAAGCAGAGAGAGAGGTTTTTACAGTGGTCCCCAAACTTGGAGTCGGGGCCCATGTGGGGTCCCCTGATAAAACTCTGTACTGATCTAATCAAACACTTTAGGAACATAAAAAAAAAGTTTCAATATGAACATCTCCACAGCACCTATCTTCCCTATATAGCTATATATATATAAAGATATGTTTCAATATGAACACCTCCACAGCACCTATCTTCCCTATAAATGAACATGCACATCTTCCCTGTAGTCCTACATTATAATACTATCAACATGCAAACAACACAGTGCTAGAAATGTCACATGTTTTTGTTTCTTCTGTGATTAGTGTGTCAGTGTGAATCATTCCCATATTTCCTCCCTTTCAGATGTATAACATTACAACTGTACAGCTAATAGGTTATGTGTTTGTAGATGGACTGAGGTGAATTAACCTACAGCAGCCAAGGTGATAATGGACTGAGGTGAATTAACCTACAGCAGCCAAGGTGATAATGGATTGAGGTGAATTAACCCACAGCAGCCAAGGTGATAATGGACTGAGGTGAATTAACCTACAGCAGCCAAGGTGATAATGGACTGAGGTGAATTAACCTACAGCAGCCAAGGTGTGTGATAATGCCGGGGACATTTTGCTTGTTGCGTTTCCAAATACTATTTTTAACTTGTGTAGAAAATGCAGTAAAGAGATCAACTTTCCACCACCCCACCCCACCCCCCATCGCACCATGATTGGTTAACAAAGCAAACTTCTGCCTTTAATGCTGGTGCTGTCACATTGTTCTCAGTATTGGACTCCATGTTGTTTGAATGGCAGAATATGCTCACTGGGTGGCAAGAACTGGGGAGGGTGACAGCAGCTTATTGGACAATCTTGGTCCTGTTCTGTGATTGATGCAGCTGACGGTGAGTACCAGAAGCACTTTCCTGGTTTTTGAGTGAGAGAAGTGGACGCTGGCGACGGAACATCATCCTGTTCGTCTTGGTGCTGTCTGGTGCTGCAGTAGAGTCATGGCCACGCGAGATGTTGTCATACACTGGACTAGAGTCTCCCTGATGGCAGAGAGAGTACAGGACCAACATAGGAGCTGGAAAAGTTTGACAAAGCAATACACAGTCATCACATTAATCTTCTGTAATTCTAACACTCACCTGCCAACGTCTGCTGTCACTTCTTGTGACAGAGGTGATTTAAGGCCTTTCTTCCTGTTTCACATTCATTAATAAATAAATTTAATTATAAAGGAAGCTAACAACAAATCAGAATGCTACATTTAAATAAATAAACAGCATAAAAAGATGCATTTTTAACTCACCTGAACCACATGAGTCCAGAGGAAAGAGATGAGAACCAGAACAACCCACTATGATTCCTACAGCTCGTCAAACTGAGGTTGTTTCCCTATAATAAAAATGGATGATTATGATACATTGCATGATGATAATAAACTAAAATAAACTAAGAATACGGACATAATGCATACGTGTTAAGTAGTCTATAAACACAATGTTATAGTTATAAGCTAAAGTAAATAATCCAAAAAATTATGGATAACATTAAATTGAAACATGTAGTTTTGATGGAAGATGAAGACTTAACTTCACCTCTACAATGATTCATCAAGCCTGTAGAGTTCATAAATCCTTTCCATTCTGGGCCTCACACTAGTATTCCCACTGTCCTCAGAGATATGTTAAGTATGCTTGTAACTCCTGTCCGATTCTTTAGGTAAGTTTAGTTCTTCTTCTGTACCAGTGTATTTTCCACAGTGGTTTGCGCATTCACATGGCAGTCAGAGTCACTGAAACTGCCCTCCACATATGTTCACCAGAGGGACTGGACTGACAGTAGGTGTTCCTTTCGCCATCTGATTGTAAAGACACGTGATTTAAGAGTCAGAAACATCTAGACCATTAAACATTATCTATATAAAAACATTCCACAATTGCACATTCCACATAAGACTTTTAGATATCACCCTCTTATGAAGATGATCAATTCAGTATAATTGGAGCTAATATCTGTCACTACACAACTGTTACTGTAATATACCGGAACTAAAGATTTAAACCCCTTACAATGTGACAGCTCGAGAGCTTGTCTTTCAGATCGAGCGAGACTCCTCATGGCCTTCTACCGGCCGAGCACAAGGAGACATCTGCCTGTATCCGCCTGCTGACTAGAATAGGCTATAGACAGGAGAGAGTTTGCTATTGTATAGGCTGTCCATTCTATATACCCAACTGTAGACTGTGATGGGTCCAGCTGTACATTTTTCTACATGCAGTGTTACATTCTCCCTCTCTGAACAATGTAGATCCATCTCCAACACAAACATCTAGAGAAAAAACAAATCATTATTAACCTCCTTATATATTCCTCCTTATGTAAATCATCTTATATTGTTTTCCATCACATACCACTACGTGTCTGTCATACTGCCCTAATAAGGTAATTACATAATAATGAATGAGTGACAGATTACCTTGACATCAGATACAGAGTGAGCCAGCAGCCTTCTCCAATCTTATAGGAATCTGAAGCCTTACCCAGCAGAGTCATTCAATTCGCAGTCTTATTCTCAGCGACAGTCAAACTCTTCGTTATCCCCAATTACTCTATATGGACCCTCATACCCTGCGCTGACTCAGATCTTGCGCCTCATATCACCGTTTAGTCAAACCAGAAAGCTTTTTGATCTTCATATAACGATAGCTGTAAGAGCAGATTCACTGTTGACCCCTTCAAGACACAATTACTCTTGAACGGTGTAAGTCACACTCCATACTTCTTTACCTAAACACAAACAATATATCACCGTATAAAATTATATTAACTTACAACATCTACTTAACACTGATGATTGCTTTATAAAAGTAGAAGAACACTAGCTTAAACTTTTACAGTAGTAAAAACCATAATATTTAAATAATATCCATATTTACTTATTCATTGACATTCGTCTCACAACAAAAAAAATTATTTATATTAAATGTTTATAAAAAAAGTCACACTCACCCACACTGCAGGAGATGAGTATCTCTGCCTTTTACACACAGATAACTTCTCATATTACTGGAGACTGGGTTCTTACGTGGACGTCTCTCATCTAGATGTTGTCCGTTCTTGTACCAGATGTAGTGGTTGTCAGTCAGATACAAGGTGGTGATACAGGTCAGTTGTCTTATCCTGATGTCCAAACAATCCACCTTCACCTGAAGACCGGGAATAAACAATATCACTGTAAATCCTTTATCACTGACTTATCACTCTAATACAAAATGAAGAAATCCTATTATTTATACAGATGTAAATACAAAAAAGACAATTCCAGAACAAAATGAAGTCAAAGTTTTAACTATATGAAGTAACTGTACCTGAAGACACGATGACTCCAGTTTTGCCAGTATATCCCATTTCCAGTCTGATCTGTTATAAAAATCTAACCTGTACTCCAGTTGAGTCCCTTACTCCTCTCAGTTTGAAATTCTCAGGCTGGCCACTTCGTCTTAATCACTATGGACGTCAACACGACCATTTATCGCATCATCACTCAGACTCACAGATTCCCCCAGCATCATATTAGAACCAGAGTGTTGTTACTTACCACTGGATAGGTGTAAAAGCAGACAGATCCCTGTACCCTAATCAATCTACAATCACTCCGATGGTGTAAGCACACTCAGACATTTGACCCAGTCCCACTGAAAACACAGTCACACAACACAATGTATAAAAATTAGGACAAGAAGCTATTGGCTCACAACTAAAGTAAAGTAGTACCATCACTTTGTGACATAGATTCTGAGTTGATTGTACAATGAGGAAGAACAAGAAATAAGCATCTCTCATGAGGTTGTAAAAAATATACTATTGTAAGTAAAGTGGAGACGCTAGCAAACACCCAGAATAACATTACAATTCTTATACCTTTTAGAAAATGTCTGTAGATGATAAACAGAGCAACTAAAAATAAGAATGAGACCATAACCTGCTACAGACCAGAGAAAACCACCAACACACTTCCTCTTTCTCAAGCCATGTTGCATCCTCCCACCCTGCAGTCTAGAACATTAAACAACAAACTCACTCTTATACTTGTGAACAACCCACCTGATACATTGAAGTAGAAACTGTAAATGGTACAGCCTCATTACGAAAAGAACCAGCTCATATTGTGTGGTTGTATTTGCTCATATGGTTGTCTATGTGTAATACTTCTGCTCTGTAAGTCTATTGCATATGTATGTAAGTGTTGACGTGTTGCATGCTTCACATCTTATTTAAATTGACATGTACTGATGAAAGAAAAACAAATGTATCTACATTGACACAGTAGAAATCACCCATCTATCAACAACAACATACAAAACAACTTAGTTAACAGATCGTAAACTGTAAAAAATCATATTTCTACCATTGTTTTTCTGAACTGTTTTATTCTCGATCCCATAATTATCAGGAAAAATGTCAATCCTCTGTTTAACGGTCCTCAAAGCCACAGCAGCCTAAAGACTGTACAAAACGAGGTTCAATGATTAGACCCATCCCCACCCGAGGATAGAGACACAGCAAGCATGACTCTCCATCACACACATGCCACGTTCACGAACACAACTACCACCTCTAGGAAGCCCATAAGGCTCACAGAGTCGTATCGAGAATCTAAATGCTGGTTATGTGATTGTAGAAAAGTTAAAACACACATCTCGCTTACACTATATAATGTCAAACCCTACAACCTATCACAGTCTAGTGCCTGAAGTTCCCTCAGATAAATTCCTCGGTACACACACACACTTTAAATAACCTCTTATTTCTGATAAGGCAACTAAACGAGAAAAATAAGAAAAATAAAGATTTTAAAACATTTTAACGTCCCTGTAATGTATGCCACTCAATGATCCAGAACATACCTCCCTTCTCTATTTGAAACATCTATATCAGCTGAACACGATCTAATAAGTACCTAGTAAATATTTGGATTTCCTAGATTTTTCTCATCCCTCAATCTGAGCCAAACCGACACTGCATAGACTTGGTTCACTAAACATTATCAGCTCCCCAGCCACACCTCCACCAGCTGTCCAAGCACACAGGCTGGTACTTAAGCAGATTCTCTGGTAAAAACCTGGTCCATGTAAGTCGTTTAAATGACAGCCCACTTTCCAAATATGAGCTCCGCCTGCCACCCCCCTCCCCACCCCCCCACCATAAATAAAATACAAATTGTGATCTGGACACCACAGAAACAACTACAGTACTATCATACTATAAAAACAGCCTGCCCCGCACACAAGAACATCTATACAGTCTCGGGTAATAACTACTTGTCTCACCTCACTGCTATCAGGTCAACAAGCTCACATGTCATAGCATTTACAATATCCGCCCCCCACACTCAAACACCAAACAACACATGCCAGTTGTTACAATTTTGTTGCTTTCATACCCTGTAAATCATACTACATCTTAACAGCATCATGGCATATAACACTCTACACTCGAGACATTAATGAAATACTGACCGATGTAAAAACCAATAAATCAAAACATAACAGAAAGTAAAATTTATTACGTTACCCTCAAGTATTATGACTAATTTGAAAAACAAAATACCCAATACTTATATCAAACACCATTGTCAAGTATACTTACTAGAGTTGAAGGGAAGGGATAATGTCTTCTATCATTGAGAAAATCTGGACTGGCAGTTGTGAGAATGCTAGTAGTGTCAGTCTTGGTTGATACATATTTAAATAATTCAAACACAAGTAGCTGATGCCAGAAACTGTCTATTTCCCTCTAATTAAATCAACAGCATATACACCACAAACAACAACAAATTGTTCAGGAGAAAAGGAAGAATTACTATATTAAATAACGCGCCGCTAATTCTATAATGACATGAAATTATCCCACATTTCCACCAATTATTGTAACACACAGAACCATGGTTAAACAATATTAGCACCTTATTCTATATGTAAATGTTATTAAAATCTCGTTATCAAACTCTCAGAATCGTGTTCCTTCTCCCTCGAGTCTACATGAACAGGTCCAGCTCCATATTACAATATTGTCAGTTCCATATCATTCATTCTATTCTACAAACACATCAATTCTACCACTCCTCAATCCACTGCATCAAACTGATACTGAATCCAGTCGTTCTAGACTTAAGCTCCCCTACTGCATCCTCACATTACTGCAGTGTCTAACTAGAGCTCTCCCTACTGCATCGCAAACATTACTGCATTTTCTAACTAAGAGCTTCCCCCTACTGGCCATCTCGAACATTACCTGCGATGTTCTACGACTAGAGTTCTCCCTACTGCATCTCAAACATAG
>NC_036840.1:25658389-25663240 GCF_002910315.2 Salvelinus sp. IW2-2015 | reverse complement strand
ACGTGAAATGGACTGAGTGAATTAACTACAGCAGCCAAGTATACATGGACTGAGGTGAATTAACCTACAGCAGCCAAGGTGATAAATGGACTGAAAGGTGAATTAACCTACAGCAGCCAGATGATAATAGACGCGGTGAGGTGTGAAAAACTACAGCAGAGCCAAGGTGATAATGGACTGAGGTGAATTAACCTACAGCAGCCAAGGTGATAATGGCCGGGGACATTTTTGCTTGTGTTTGCTGTTTTCCAAATACTATTTTTAATTGTGTAGAAATGCAGTAAATGAGATTCAACTTTCCAACCCCCACCCCACCCCCCCATCCAGATTTGGTGAACAAGCAAACTTCTCCTTTAATGCTGTGTGTTCACATTGTTCTAGTATTGACTCCATGTTGTTGTAATGGCAGAATATGCTCACTGGGTGGCAGAACTGGGGAGGTTGACAGCAGCGTATTGGACATCTTGGTCCTGTTTCTGTGGTTGATGCAGCTGGACGGTGGAGTACAGAAGCACTTCCTGGTTTTTGGAGTGAGAGAAGTGGACGCTGGCGTAGTGAACATCATCCTGGTCGTCTGTGGCTGCTGTCTGTGCTGCAGTAGAGGTCATGGCCACGCCTGAGATGTTGTCATACACTGGACTAGAGTCTCCCTGATGGAGAGAGAGGACAGACAACATGAGGAGTGGAAAAGTTTGACAAAGCAATACACAGTCATCACAGTAATCTTCTGATTCTAACACTCACCTGTCCAACGTCTGCTGTATCTCTTGTGACAGAGGTGGATTTGAAGGCCTTCTTCCTGTTTTGCACATTCATTAATAAATGAATTTATTTATTAATGAAGCTAACAACAAATCAGAATGCTACATTTAAATAATAAACAGCATAAAAAGATGCATTTTAACTCACCTGAACCACATGAGTCCAGAGGGAAAGAGGATGAGAACCAGAACAACCACTATGATTCCTACAGCTGCAGTCAGAACTGAGGTTTGTTTCCCTATAATAAAATATGGATGATATGAGTACATTGCATGATATAATAAACTAAAATAAACTTAAATACAGGACATTAATGCAGTACGTGTTAAGGAGTCTTATAACACAATGTATAGTTATAAACTAAAGTGTAATAATCCAAAAAATTATGATTAACATTAAATTGAAACATGTAGTTTTGTATTGAAGTATTGAAGATGTAACTTTACCTACTACAATGATCATCAGAGCTGTAGAGTTCATAAATCCTTTCCATTCTGGGCCTCACAGTAGTATTCTCCCCTGTCTCTCAAGAATATGTAGTGATGCTAATCTGTCCAGTGCTTTACGGGTAAGTTTAGTCTTTTCTGTAACAGTGTTTTTCCACAGTGGTTGGCATCACAAATGCTGCAGTCAGAGTCACTGAAACTGCCCTCCACTATTTCACCAGAGGGACTGGATCTGACAGTAGGTGTTCCTTGCCATCGATGTTAAAAGATAGTGGATTTAGAGAAACATTAGACCCATTAAAATACTATACTATAAACATTCCACAATTGCACTTTCCACTAATGATTTTAGAATTCACACCTCCTTTATTGAAGATGATCAATTCTGTATACTTGGAGCTAAATATCTGGTCACTAACAATGTTACTGTAATATCGACCGAACTAAAGATTTAAACCTTTACATGTGACAACTGAGATCTTCTTCAGAACAGAGAGATCCTCATGGGCCTTCTACAGGCACAGGGAGGAATCGGTGCCTGGTAATACCGCCTGCTGACTAGACTAGCATAGAACAGAAGAGTTTGTATGTGGATAGGCGGCCATCTATCGTCAGGCCCGCTGGTAGACTGTGATGGGTCCAGTGTACATTTGGTTCTACATGTCAGTGTGACATTCTCCCTCTCTGACACAGATGTAGGATCCATCTCCAACACAACATCTAGAGTAAAATGAAACAAATCATTATTAACCTCCTATATATGTCCTCTTATGTGAAATATTATATTTGTTTTTCCATCACATACCACTACGGTGTCTGTATGACTGCCCTTAATAAGGTAATTACAGTAATAGATGTGAGATGAGTGACAGATTACCTGTGACAGTCAGGGAGACAGGTGAGCCAGCAGCCTTTCCTCCAGATGTTATGAATCTGAACCTGTACCCAGCAGAGTCATTCAATCTCAGGTCTGTGATTCTCAGGGTACAGTCACTCTTCTTATCCCCAATGTACTCTATATGACCCTCATACCCTGGCGCTGAGCTCAGATCTTCAGCCTCCATATCAGACCGTTTAGTAAACCAGAAAGCTTTTTTGATCTCATGATAACTGGGATATGTGTAAGAGCAGGATATGTTCACTGTTGACCCCTTCAAGACACAGATACTCTGATGGGTGTAAGTCACACTCCAATACTTCTTACCTGAAACACAAGACAATATATCACCTTTATAAAATTATTAATTACAACATCTACTGTATACACTGATGTTGTTTATAAAGTAGAAGAACACTAGTTAAACTGTTTACAGTAGTAAAAACCATAATTATTAAATAATGATCCATATTTACTGATTCATTGACATTCGTCTCACAACAAAAAAAAATTGTATTTATATTAAATGTTTATAAAAAAGTCCACACTCACACACTGCAGGAGAGTGGAGATCCTCATGGCCTTTTACAGCACAGGAGTAACTGTCTTCATAGTTACTGGAGACTGGGTCTRTGTACTGGYGGGAGGTGCTCTCATCTAGATYTTGTCCGTTCTTGTACCAGATGTAGGTGGGGTTGTCAGTCAGAGTACAGGTGGTGKTACAGGTCAGTGTCTTATCCTGATGTCCKKCAYTCACCTTCACCTGAAGACCTGGAGAATAAACAATATCACTGTAAATCCCTTTATCACTGACTTATCACTCTAATACAAAGATGGAAGAAATCCTATATTATACAGATGTAAATACAAAGAAAGACAATTTTCCAGAACAAAATGGAATTCAACAGTTTAACTATATTGAATGTAACTGTACCTGTGACAGACAGAGTGACTCCAGGTTTGCCAGTATATCTCCATTTTCCAGTCTGATCTGTTATAAATCTGAACCTGTACTCAGTTGAGTCCCTCTCTCTCAGGTTTGTGATTCTCAGGGTGTGGCCATTCGTCTTATCACTATGGTACGTCACACGACCATTGTAGTCTGCATCATCACTCAGACTCACAGGATTCCCCTCAGCATCATATTTAGTGAACCAGAGGGTTGTTGTGACTGTACCACTGGGATATGTGTAAGAGCAGGACAGATCCACTGTTGACCCCTTCAAGGTACAGATACTCCGAGTGGTGTAAGTCACACTCCAGACATTCTGACCCAGTCCCACTGAAACACAGTCACACAACACAATGGTATAAGAATTAGGACAAGAGCTATTGGCTCACACTGAAAGTAAAGTAGGGTTTATCCACACTTTGTTGACATAGATTCTGAGTTGATTGTAAATGGAAACCACAGATAAGCATCTCTCAGTGAGGTGTAAAAGATAACTATTTAAGTGAAGTGGAGACGCCTAGCAGAACACACCAGAATAACATTATGATTCTTATCCTTTTAGAAATGTCTGTAGATTGATAAACAGAGCAACTAAAAGATAAGAATGAGACCATACCTGCTACAGACCAGAGAAAGACCACCAACACACTTCCTGCTGTTCTCAAGGCCATTGTTGCATCTCCCACCCTGCAGTCTTAGAAACATAAACAACAACTCACTCTATAGCTGGTGAARAACTCCACCTGATACATTGAAGTAGAAACTGTAAATGGGGTACAGGGCCTCATTACTGAAAATGAACCAGGCTCATATTGTGTTGTGTTGTATTGTGCTATATGGTTGTCTATGTGAATACTGTCTGTCTGTAAGTCTATTGCACTATGTATGTAATGTGTGTGACGTGTTGCATGTCTGTCTACATCTGTCTATTTAAGATGACATGTTGTATGATGAAGAAAACAAATGTATCTAATGGACACAGTAAAGTCACCATCATCAACAACAACAACAACAACTTATTGAACAGATCTGTAGAACTGTAAACACATATTTCTACATTGATTGTTCTGAAGCTGTTTTATTCTCAGATCCCCAAATATAGGAGGAAAAATGTTCAATCCTCTGCGGTCGGTCAAGCTGTACAGCAGCCTAAAGACTGACAACGAGGTTCAATGATAGCTCCTATCCCCAAGCTGTGAGGATAAACAGCAAATGACTCTCTCACACACACACACGTGCACGCACACAGACACCATCTCTAGGGAAGGCCCATAAGGCTCACAGAGTCTGTATCAAAGTCTAGAGAGCTGGTTGTTATGGATGTAGAAAAGTTAAAACACACATCCTACACAGTATAGATGTCAACCCTACAACCTATCAGTCTGGTCCTGAAGGGCCCTCAGATAAATCTGCTGTGTCACACACACATTTGAAATACTTTATTTGAAGCAATAATAGGAAATGAAAAAAAGGATTTAAACATTTTAAAGGTCCCTGTATGTATGCCACTCAAGGGTCCAGAAATGACCTCCTTCTTGAAACAGCATGACAGCTGAAACAGAGCAGTACCTAGTTAATTGGTTTGTCCTAGTTTTTCTCAGGCCCTCAATCTGGAGGCCACGCACTGCAAGACTGTGTCAGCCAAATATCAGCTCCACCAGCTACACCTCCACCCAGGCTGTCCAAGCACCACGAGGGGCTGGTATTTAAGCAGATTCTCTGTAAAGACCTGGAACCTTGGTCCATTAGTCGCCTTACAACATGAGAACAGCCACTTCCAACGAATGAGCCCCTCACGCGTCTGCACCCCCCCC
>NC_036840.1:25620962-25658289 GCF_002910315.2 Salvelinus sp. IW2-2015 | reverse complement strand
CTCTTCTTTCCTGCCTGTGTAACGGATGTGAAATGGCTAGCTAGTTAGCGGGTACGCGCTAGTAGCATTTCAATCAGTTACGTCACTTGCTCTGAAACCTAGAAGTAGTGTTGCACTCTGCTCTGCAAGTGCCGCGGCCTTTGTGGAGCGATGGGTAACGACGCTTCTGGGTGACTGTTGTTGATGTGTGCAGAGGTCCCTGGTTCGAGCCCGGGTATGGGCGAGGGGACGGACTAAAGTTATACTGTTACATGATGCTGTTGACCCGGATCACTGGTTGCTGCGGAAAAGGAGGAGGTTGAAAGGGGGGGAGTGTAACGGATGTGAAATAGCTAGCTAGTTAGCGGGACGCGCTAGTAGCGTTTCAATCAGTTACGTCACTTGCTCTGAAACCTAGAAGTTGTGTTGCACCTGCTCTGCAAGGCGCGCGCCTTTGTGGAGCGGAGGTAACGACGCTTCGTGGTGACTGTTGTTGATGTGTGCAGAGGAGCCCGGGTATGGGCGAGGGACGGACTAAAGTTATACGTTACACCTGCTTCTTAGCCCCACCAGGGAATCAACAACTGACGAGGTGAAAAACAGTTGAAAAAGTTGAAGTGGCTGTACTTTGCAGTCATGTCTAGTTGAGGTCCTGACTGCCTTTGGGTCTAAAAACTGTGGATTTGGTTCCACATCACTTCTATCACAGAGTGCCAACGACCCTCTGGCCCTTTGTCTGCAGTTTCTCTCTTCCCCACCTCCTCTTCTTGTCACTGACTTCACACCTCTAAATGGCCGGGTAGGTGTGGAGCCGGAGACAGCGGGGGTCCGGCTGATGAACCAGCTTCAGAGGGAGATGACACCTAGACATTGGCGGCTCATAATCATAATCACTGCCACTGTGAAAAGATACAAAAAATCAGTAACAATACTTTCACGTATGAGCCCTGTATCAACACGGAAAATGAACAGATATATATAGAGGCATGGAAGACCATTTCCATGTCAGACCTTTTTTGCTACTTTTCAATGGTCATTTACATGGTGCTGGTGAAGTTGAAAACTCTAAGGGAGTACTGGAAAATGTCAGCTCTCTAYCAACTGCCTTTCCCCATGACTGTCATGTCTTCTAAAAGGTTTCTGACTATCTCACGGGCGCTTCACATCAGTGACCCAGAAGTTGATGGGGAGAATGACAAGAAGAGAGGCACACCAAGGTTTGATAGGCTCTGTAAAATAAAACCTCTCTACCCCAGCATCGTTGATGCTGCAAGACTTATTTTCAGCCCGCCCAGAACCTGTCCATCGATGAGAGGATGGTAGCCTCAAAGGCCAGAATCAGCCTCAAACAATACATGCGTAGCAAACCAACCAAATGGGGTTACAAGCTGTTTGTTTTGGCTGATTCTGTGTGTGCCTACACTTGCAATTTTTTTGTTTATGAGGGGAAAAACAGTTTTGCTACCGGTAATGGACTGAGTTATGATTCCATTATGGAGTTATTGGATTTTAAACTGCTGGGGAAGGGCTACAAACTGTTTGTGGAYAACTTCTACACAAGCCCTACCCTGTTTACAGAGCTGAGGAAGCGGGAGGTGTGGGCTTGTGGCACCATTTGTACCAACAGGGTGGGATTTCCAAAGACCAAGGTGAACGACATGCCTAAGCGGGCTGAACGGGGTACCATGCGATGGATCCGTGAAGATGGCCTGCTGTTTGTGAAGTGGATCGATACCAGAGAGGTGGTCATGTGCTCCAGTATCCACAAGTCCTTCAGTGGAGATCACGTCGTCAGGCATGTGAAGGACTGTGCCGGGGCATGGACCACAAAAAATGTCCCCATTCCAGCTGCTGTGAAGGACTACAACAAGAGCATGGGAGGTGTGGACCTGTCAGATGCGCTGATAGGATACTACAATGTTCTTCACAAGACCATGAAATGGTACAAAACATTTTTCTATCATTTCATTGACATTGCTGTGGTGAATTCCTTCATCCTCCAAGAGCTGTGGACAGCCCCCATCTCACAGCTAGCCTTCAGGGAGCTGCTCATCCAGGAGCTTGCTAGCTACAGCAAGTCCACTGCAGCACCTTCTGCTCCAACCAGTGGTGTTCACCTGCCCAGATTCATCTCTGCAGGCATGAATGTGCCAAAGGGCAAAAAGGGCACAGTAGGAGACGTCATTGTGCCCTTTGTCACAGGAAATGCCCCATCACCTGCACCACCTGTTCAGTAAGCCTCTGCTTTACAGCAGAAAGAGACTGCTATGGGCCATGGCACCAGCAGCACAATATTGTGTAGAGGACTGAGGGTCTTCACAATATTGTAAATAAAAAATGTGTAAATAGTTACCCTTGTTATTTGTTTGTTTATTATTATTTATTTTTTAAATAATTTTTTTCATATATATATTTATTTTTGGGGGGTGTGTTAGAATAGAATTTATGTATTTTGTATATAGTTCTTTCCTTCAAAATGTATCACTGTACCGATTTGGCCACTTGGGTACATTTGGGTACATTTGTGTGGGACACCTGGGTGACTTCATGCTCAATGTCATGTAGCTCGTTCATTTTTGAAGTTATCTGTCTAAAACTTTGCTCAGATTTTGTTGCCATCTTATGTTCTTCATTCAAATCATCCACAGCATCCTGTCTGTATGTTTGGCTGTTCTTGGCCATTTGAAAGATGGTGCAGCAACAATAAAAAACAGAAAAAGTATGTTTGTTTCCTTGTATTTTCTTCTACCAGATCTATTGTGTTATATTCTCCTACATTCAATTCACATTTCCACAGAATTCAGAGTGTTTCCTTTCAAATGATACCAAGAATATGCATATCCTTGCTTCTAGTCCTGAGCTACAGGCAGTTAGATTAGGGTTTGTCTTTAGGCGGAAATTGAGAAGAAGGGGGCGGGGTACCCCAAAGAAGTTAAATACACTCAATTAGTATTTGATAGCATTGTCTTTAAATTGTTTCACTTGGGTCAAACGTTTTGGGTAGCCTTCCACAAGCTTCCCACAATAAGTTGGGTGAATTTTGGCCCATTCCTCCTGACAAAGCTGGTGTAACTGAGTCAGGATGTAGGCCTCCTTGCTCGCACATGCTTTTAAGTTCTGACCACACATTTTCTATAGGATTGAGGTCAGGGCTTTGTGATGGCCACTCCAATACCTTGACTTTGTTGTTCTTAAGCCATTTTGCCACAACTTTGGAAACATGCTTGGGGTCATTGTCCATTTGGAAGACCCATTTGCGACCAAGCTTCAACTTCCTGACTGATGTCTTGAGAGGTTGCTTCAATATATCCACATAATTTTCCCTCTTCATGATGCCACCTATTTTGTGAAGTGCACCAGTCCCTTCTGCAGCAAAGCACCCCCACAAAATGATGCTTCCACACCCATGCTTCATGGTTGGGATGGTGTTTTTCGGCTTGCAAGCCTCCCCCTTTTTCCTCCAAACATAACGATGGTCATTATGGCCAAAAAGTTACATTTTTGTTTAATCAGACAAGAGTTGCAGTTGCAAACCGTAGTCTGGCTTTTTATGGCAGAACTCAGTGCCTCTCTGTTCTGCCGGTGCATGGAAAATCCCAGCAGCTCTATATTATCATTGTCGACTCGGTGAAACATATGATGTTACCGCAGTTAATGTCCTGTTGGTAGGATAATCGTAATCGTAGGTCATCAATTTTATTTTCCAATGATTGCATGTTAGCCAGTTGAACGGATGGCAGTGGGAGTTTACTCGCTTGCCTACGGATTCAAAGAAGGCAACCCGACCTGCGCCCCCTTTTCTTCACACAAATGACAGGGATTTGAGCCTGTTCCTGGGAAGGCAGTATATCCTTCTCGTCGGGATCGTTAAAGTAGTGTGATGAAGTTTGACATTGTTATACATTGTACACAATATATGATATACAGTATGAATGCCATATTATATTATATTTTGTATGAATGCCAAACAAGAATACACAAAAAATGTGTGTTTTATTTTAAATTAGTGGTGATATGGACTCTTCATCCACAGTCCAAGTGAGTAATTTGGCATTATATTTTTTAATTGACGTTATACTGCTTCACATTCTCAATAAAATCTCCTGCTTCATATAGGTCACTAGCTAATTTAGTCAATGAGGATAAAGTATGTATCTCTTTGTCTTTATTTTAGAATCTGAACATGGACACCGAAAATTACGCTGCATTGAGCTTCTCAATAAACAAATCAGACCGTGGAAGAGGGAGAGGGCAGGGTGGAGAAGTGTCTGAGACATCGGCCGTGAAATACTTCCCATCAGTCTTGTTTGAGTATGTTTACGTATCAGACTTTAACTACTGTGTAGTGTTGGCCAGTATTGAATAAAAAATTGAATTTTTTAAATATTATTTATTTATTGACAGTTTGAACAGAAATACACAAAAAATTATTACTAGCGAATCTGCTTCATCAACATATCAAAAGGCTGACGAAATGGCATTTTATGTTTACATTATGTGACCTAAGCTGATGAGCACTGAAACAGTTGAACAGACAGCAAACCGCATTTGTGTTTGTAACAGCTGAAGGATTGAGAATCTGAATCATTAAATGAATCTATTTCCTGGTGGTGTAGATGATGAAGATGATGGTCAGACAGCAGAGGAGAAATCCAGTTCTCATATCTGCTTCAGTCGCCACTTGAATGTCACCACCTGAAAGAATAAACCTTTTATATTTCCACATTTTTATAAATGTATATAATATAGTATTGGCTAATACATTGTAATAACTAAGGGTCATGTTTGTATATTGTTAATATACAAGCATAACATATTTACCATGAATGTTCAGCTTGGTGCCAAACTGTATCTACCAACATTTGATGAGCACAAATCCATGCCTTTTGCGGCCAGTGGCCGTTGTGTCATTGGGCTTTATATAATCATTTTAATTCCCTTCTGCCGAAGCGCTGCGTGCTCCAAAGCACCTCTCACTCACATGGCTCTCCATCATGTGATTGGATCTTTCTCACAGGAAGTGTGTCCATCTGATGAATGGGCTGAACTCAACTCAATTTTATACACTAATTGTAGTCTCATCCATTCATTTCTAATGACCAGTCATTTTTGATTGGGAACCCCACAGGTGTACAAAAGTTACATTTAAAAAACGATTTGTAATGAAAATCATCAAAATGTATTTTGTGTGCTCAAATGCCATGTGTGGACAAAGTCAAGGAACCTTTTGACAATCAGATTAAATTAACTACATTTTTCAGAGAGAGAACTTGCAAATCGGTCCTATTCGACCGGAAACACAGCAGGAGAGTTAATATTAGGACAGTTGAGAAATATATATTTTAGGCCTAACCTATAGAAAGCTGATGGGATCCTCCTCTTTTTAATAGAGGCCATTTCTCTGTTTTCTCACACAATTGTATAGCCTATAGAAATGTTGCGCAACATGAGCTTATGGGATCTCATGAATACATTTGTATTAATGTCAGAGTGATTAGAGGGACAATAGAGTGCTGATGTAACATATGTAAATCGTACTCTCCTTGCGTTGTGTTTTGTCCAAATAAATCACCCCAGCCAGTGGTCCCAGTTGAGCAGTATTTATTTATGTTGTTAAATAGGAAACAGCACGTTAGTTGTGCAGGGCTTAACGATGTTAATGGCTGTCGATGGTAAAATCCCTTGCATCACATTTTCATACTGGGTGAACAAAATATAAAAATACAATACAAAATATAACTTGTGTAAATACCTGTTGTTAAATAGAAAACAGCACGTTAGTTGTGCAGGGCTTAACGATGTTGATGGCTGTCGATGGTAAAATCTGTAGCATGAAAACAACTGTGTTAGCAGTGGGCTTATGTGACCATTAAATCGGTGTATGCTAGCTAACACACTTATTTACAGCAATCATATGCCAAAGCATATCCCAGAAAGCCCCTCAATCCCTAACAGGTACCACATTTATACATTATACACATGTATAAATCAGTAATGAACAGCAAACTTGTACACATTGTCAAATAGAAAATAGAAAACAGTATTCAGAACGTGACCTACCCCTTGCATCACATTTTCATACTGGGGAGACCTGACGTTCGCGATCTCCCCCTATCTGCATGCGGGGCCAATCACAACATGCCTTATTGTCATCAGAGTTGAACCAACCAATAAGAATGCTTGAAAAATGAATACACCTTTATTTAGAGGCAAGTGGAAACATAACCAACCCTGTTACACTGAGTACCAGGCAGTTAGTACGTTTGGTAGGCTACTAATGACCATCAGCAGCATCAGAGCTTGGACAAGACTAATTACCATGACTAAAAGGTCACGTGGAATTTGACTGCCTTAATGACTCGTGACCGTCGGTGTGGCGATAATAGCGTCACCACAAAAGCCCTACTCCTGTCTCCATGGGTGTAAATAATTCCTAGACGGGATTCTCCTGAGCCAATAGACACTGTGTTCCCTTGCACAAGTCTCAACGTGTATTGTATAGTTCAGAGTCCCAGAGTCTCCTGGCTGGACTGACTCATACACAGGCTGCTGAAGCACAGTCTTACTGTTGGACTCTGAACCTGAAAAGAGTGTTTATATGTCAGAAAATCGGTGTTGAGTATTCTGTATGTCCGTATCCAAATTGTCACTTTTTTCGCTGCTCTTTGTGTATAAATTCTGATATCTTTGAATGTCTGAAAATATCAAAATACATTTCTCAGTACTATACCTTTTACATTGAGAGTGGTTCCTTTTCCTAATTCTACCACATAGTACCGTCGTGGCCAMAAGTTTTGAGAATGACACAAATATACATTTTCGCAAAGTTTGCTGCATCAGTGTCTTTAAATAGTTTTGTCAGATGTTACTATGGAATAATGAAGTATAATTACTAGCATTTCATAAGTGTCAAAGGCTTTTATTGACAATTACATGAAGTTGATGCAAAGAGTCAGTATTTGCAGTGTTGACCCTTCTTTTTCAAGACCTCTGCAATCCGCCCGGGTATGCTGTCAATTAACTTCTGGGCCACATCCTGACTGATGGCAGCCCATTCTTGCATAATCAATGCTTGGAGTTTGTCAGAATTTGTGGGTTTTTGTTTGTCCACCAGCCTCTTGAGGAGTGACCACATTCATCAGAGAAAATGACTTTACCCCAGTCCTCAGCAGTCCATCCTCCAAAAGTCTTCGCCTCACTGTGCGGGCAAATGCATTCACACCTGCCTGCTGCCATTCCTGAGCAAGCTCTGTACTGGTGGTGCCCCGATCCCGCAGCTGAATCAACTTTAGGAGACGGTCCTTGGGCTTGCTGGACTTTCTTGGGCGCCCTGAAGCCTTCTTCACAACAATTGAACCGCTCTCCTTGAAGTTCTTGATGATCTGATAAATGGTTGATTTAGGTGCAATCTTACTGGCAACAACATCCTTGCCTGTGAAGCCCTTTTGTGCAAAGCAATGATGACAGCACGTGTTTTCTTGCAGGTAACCATGGTTGACAGAGGAAGAACAATGATTCCAAGTACCACCCTCCTTTTGAAGCTTCCAGTCTGTTATTCGAGCTCAATCAGCATGACAGAGTGATCTCCAGCCTCGTCCTCGTCAACACTCACACCTGTGTTAACGAGAGAATCACTGACATGATGTCAGCTGGTCCTTTTGTGGCAGGTCTGAAATGCAGTGGACATTTTTTGGGGGGGATTCAGTTAATTTGCGTGGCAAAGAGGGACTTTGTAATTAATTGCAATTCATCTAATCACTCTTCATAACATTCTGGAGTATATGCAAATTGCCATCATACAAACTGAGGCAGCAGACTTTGTGAAAATTAATATTTGTGTCATTCTCAGGTGGACTGGGGACAGCCAGGAGTCATCAGGCCAGGTAGTCCTGAGGCATGATCCTAGGGCTCAGGTCCTTAGGGAGGGGAGGATGAGAGGGAGACAGAGAGAATTAGAGGGAGAATAGTTAATTTCACACAGGACACCAGATAAGATAGGAGAATTACACCAGATATAACAGACTGACCATAGCCCCTCGGCACACAGGCTAKTGGAGCATAGATACTGGAGACTGAGATAGGGGTGGGTCGGGGGACACTGTGGCCCCGTCTGACTATACCCCCGGACAGGGCCAAACACGCAGGATATAACCCCACCCACTTTGCCAAAGCACAGCCCCCACACCACTAGAGGGATAACTTCAAACACCAACTTACCATCCTGAGACAAGGCTGAGTGTAGCCCACAAAGATCTCCGCCACGGCACAACCCAAGGGGGGCGCCAACCCAGACAGGAAGATCACGTCAGTGACTCAACCCACTCAAGTGACGCACCCCTCCTAGGGACGGCATGGAAGAGCACCAGTAAGCCAGGGACTCAGCCCCTGTATTATGATTAGAGGCAGAGAAACCCAGTGTAGAGAGGGGAACCGGTCAGGCAGAGACAGCAAGGGCGGTTCGTTGCTCCAGTGCCTTTCTGTTCACCTTTACACTCCTGGGCCAGACTACACTCAATCATAGAACCTACTGAAGAGATGAGTCTTCAATAAAGACTTAAAGGTTGCGACCGAGTCTGCGTCTCTCACATGGGTAGGCAAACCATTCCATAAAAATKGAGCTCTATAGGAGAACGCCCTGCCTCCAGCTGTTTGTTTAGAAATTCTAGGGACAGTTAGGAGGCCTGCGTCTTGTGACCGTAGCGTACGTGTAGGTATGTACGGCAGGACCAAATCAGAAAGATAGGTAAAAGCAAGCCCATATAATGCTTTGTAGGTTAGCAGTAAAACCTTGAAATCAGCCCTTGCCTTAACTTCTTTGGGCTGCAAGCCCGAAGCACAATATGACAACAGCCACTTATTCAATATGACAACAGCCACTATATTCAAAATATATTTTTTAGAAATATTTAACTTTCACACATTAACAAGTCCAATACAGCATATGAAAGATAAACATCTTGTGAATCCAGCCAACATGTCCGATTCTTTTAATGTTTTACAGCGAAAACACCACGTATATTTATGTTAGCTCACCACCAAATACAAAAAAGGACAGACATTTTTCACAGCACAGGTAGCATGCACAAAACCAACCTAACTAACCAAGAACCAACCAAACTAACCAAGAAACAACTTCATCAGATGACAGTCTTATAACATGTTATTCAATAAATCTATGTTTTGTTCGAAAAATGTGCATATTTGAGCTATAAATCAGTTTTACATTGCAGCTACCATCACAGCTACCGTCAGAAATAGCACCGAAGCAGCCAGAGTAATTACAGACACCAACTCAAATACCTAAATACTCATCACATTTCTGAAAAATACATGGTGTACAGCAAATGAAAGACAGGCATCTTGTGATTCCAGCCAATATTTCCGATTTCTTAAGTGTTAAGAACAATATAGCATTATATTAGCTTACCACAATAGCCAGAAACACAAGCCATTTACCACAGCAAAAGTTAGCATCGTAACAAACCAGCAAAAGATATATAATTTTGACTAACCTTGATAAGCTTAACTCTTATGGCTCAAAAATGAGCAGTAAGTATAAGCAGTGGAAAGAGGTGGCCATTTCAAACGGCCTCGTACTCAATTCTTGCCCCTACAATATGCATATTATTATTACCTTTGGATAGAAAACACCTTCTAGTTTCTAAAACAGGTTTAATTATTTCTCTAAGTGAAACATAACTCTTTTTACAGCCCATTTTCTGTAAAAAGTGACTTTTCAAGAAGCTATGTCTCTCTTCAAGATACTCTCTATAAAAGGCCTTGGCACTTAGGACTGTACAAACACGTCACACATCTTCCCCTGGTTGTCATGCGGAAGTGAGAGAAAAAATGACTTGATTATCTCTGTCAGGGACTGAACAGAACCTCTTTGAGTGATAAGTGCGCACTTTATATTTTTTCTGGGCGCGAAGTAGGAACTGGACTCCGCTCCTGAAAACACTCGTTATAGGTGAATATTGACCTCCAGCTTCGATTTTCTTTGATACATGTCACAATCTCATCCTAAAGTATGTTTTTTGAATATACTTTAATTATATTATTGAAATATTCTGGACTTTAGACGTGATGCGACGCAAGAATTTTGTCAAGACGGAGAGGTTAGCACGGCATGCCAGTGTGCCATGCTAATTCAACAGGGACATCGTTCGTTCTAGGTCCAAATGAACACGGTTCTGAACAAAGGACCCTTTGGAGAACATTCTGATGGAAAATCAACAAAGATAAGGACCCAATTTGGGATGCTTTTTCATATATCTGTCGAACTGTGCTATCGCTAGCGTTTGACTAGAATCAATGCTGCTTGTGTGTAGCTATTGTAGTAAGCTAATATAACGATATATTGTGTTTTCGCTGTAAAACACTTCAGAAATCGGAAATATTGTCTGTATTCACAAGATCTTTCTCTTTCATTAGCTATCCACCATTATTTTTCTGAAATCTTTTCTGATGTGAAATTAGTAGTTGACGTTGGTGTCTGTTTTCTCTGGCTACTGCCGTGCGATTTCTGACTGTAACTATGATGGTGGCTAAGATGGTAGCAGTAATGTAAAACTGATTTATAGCTAAAATATTCAACTTTTTCGAACAAAACATAGATTATTGTGTAACATGTTATAGGACTGTCATCTGAGGAGTTTTCTAGGTTATTTAGGTAGTTTCTAGGTAGTTAGGTTGGCTTTGCATGCTAGCTGCATGCTAGCTGCATGCTACCAGTGCTGTGAAAAATATCTGTCTCTCTTTTTGTATTTGGTGGTGAGCTAACATGAATATATGTGGTTTTCGCTGTAAAACTAAAGAATCTGAAATATGTCTGTATTCACAAGATCTTTCTCTTTCATTAGCTATCCACCATATATTTTTCTGAAATCTTTTCTGATGTGAAATAGTAGTTGACGTTGGTGTCTGTTTTCTCTGGCTACTCCCGTGCGATTTTACTGTAGCTATATGGTAGCAGTAATGTAAAACTGATTTATAGCTAAAATATGATTTTTTTTTGAACAAAACATAGATTTATTGTTAACATGTTATAGGACTGTCATCTGAGGTAGTTTTTCTAGGTTATTTAGGTTTTAGGTTAGTTAGTTGGCTTGTGCATGCTACTCATCCTACTTGTGCTGTGAAAAATGTCTGTCCTCTTTTTTATTTGGTGGTGAGCTAACATAAATATATTGTGTGTTTTCTCTGTAAACATTTAAAAAATCGGACATGTTGGCTGGATTGACAAGATGTTTATCTTTCAAATGCTGTATTGGACTTGTTAATGTGTGAAAGTTAAATATTTTACCAAAATAGATTTTGAATTTCGCGCCCTGCACTTGCAGTGGCTGTTGTCATATTAATCCCGACGTCGGGATTGCAGCCTGAAGAAGTTAATCAATGACAGTCCTATAACATCAGGTTATACATACACTTATGTTTTGTGTATGAAATCAGTGGTTATACATTGTGCTAACGTAGCATCTTTTTCCCACAACGTCCGGATATTTCTCTGACACTCACATATTCTGACCAAATAACTATTCATAAACATTACTAAAAAATACATGTTGTATAGGAAATTATAGATACACTAGTTCTTAATGCAATCGCCATGTTAGAATTCTAAAAATATCTTCATTACGACATGCAGTTTACGTTATGGCGAGAGCGTGCCCAAAATCTGGGCGCAACTACTAGTTCACATGTTCGACAGATATATGAAATAGCATCATAAAATGGGTCCTACTTTTGATGATCTTCCATCAGAATGTTGTACAAGGGGTCCTTTGTCCAGAACAAATCGTTGTTTGGATTTAGAATGTCTTCTTCTCCAGTCAATTAGCACGGAAAGCTAGCAAAAGTGGCGCGAAGCTCTCCTTCCTGAACATACGCAGACAAAGCAACACGCCTAACGTCCCGAAAAAATTTCAATAACAATTAAACTATATTGAAAAAACATACTTTACGATGATATTGTCACATGTATGAAATAAAATCAAAGCCGGAGATATTAGTCGTCTATAACGACAGCTTTACAGAAGGCAATACCAGGTCACTCTCGCGCGTTCCAAAAAACAGGAAATTGGGTTCACGTCATGCCAAGAGCTTTTATTCGACCTCAGATGATGTTATACACTCCATTTCTTCTCTCACTGCCTGTTGACATCTAGTGGAAAGCGTATGAAGTGCATGTTTACTAATAAATATCAAGCACATTTATAGGCAGGCCCTAGAACAGAGCATCGATTTCAGATTTTCCACTTCCTGTTAGGAAGTTTGCTGCAAAATGAGTTCTGTTTTACTCACAGATATAATTTAAAACGGTTTTAGAAACTAGAGAGTGTTTTCTATCCAATAGTAATAATAATATGCATATTGTACGAGCAAGAATTGAGTACGAGGCCGTTTGAAATGGGCACCTTTTATCCAGGCTACTCAATACTGCCCCTGCAGCCCAAAGAGGTTAACAGGAAGCCAGTGTAGAGAAGCTAGCACTGGAGTATTATGATAAAATATTTTGGTTCTAGTCAATATTCTAGCAGGCGTGTTTAGCACTAACTGAAGTTTATTTAATGCTTTATCCGGGTAGCCAGAAAGTAGATCATTGCAGTAGTCTAACCTAGAAGTGACAAAAGCATGGATACATTTTTCTGCATCATTTTTGGACAGAAAGTTTCAGATTTTTGCAATGTTACGTAGATGGAAAAAAGCTGTCCTTGAAACAGTCTTGATATTTTCGTCAAAAGATCAGGGTCCAGAGTAACGCCGAGGTCCTTCACAATTTTATTTGCGACGACTGTACAACCATCAAGATTAATTGTCAGATTCAACAGAAGATCTCTTTTTCTTGGGACCTAGAACAAGCATCTCTGTTTTGCCCAAGTTTAAAAGTAGAACATTTGCAGCCATCCACTTCCTTATGTCTGAAACACAGGCTTCCAGCGAGGGCAATTTTCGGGCTTCACCATGTTTCATTGAAATGTACAGCTGTGTGTCATCCGCATAGCAGCGAAAGTTAACATTATGTTTCCGAATGACATCACCAAGAGGTAAAATATATAGTGAAAACAATAGTGGTCCTAAAACAGGAGGACAAACCATCCACAGAGACAGACTGATATCTGATGATGCTGTCTGTGATTTATTTAGAATTCAAKGCACACTTAACCAGCATGGCTACCACATAATTCTGCAGCAATACGCCATCCCATCTGGTTTGGGCTTAGTGGCACTATAATTTGTTTTTCAACAGGACAATAACTCAACACACCTTCATGCTGTGTAAGGGCTAGTTGACCAAGAAGGAGAGTGATGGAGTGCTGCATCATTTGACCTGGCCTCCCCAATCACCCGACCTCAACCAAATTGAGATGGTTTGGGATGAGTCGGACCGCAGAGTGAAGGAAAAGCAGCCAACAACTGCTCAGCATATGTGGGAACACCTTCAAGGCTGTTGGGGGAAAAAATCAGGTGAAGCTGGTTGAGAGAATGTCAAGAGTGTGCAAAGCTGTCATCAAGGCAAAGGGTGGCTATTTGAAGAATCTCAAATATAAAATAGATTTTGATGTTTAACATTTTTTGGATTACTCTATGATTCCATATGTGTTATTTAATAGTTTTGATGTCGTCACTCTTATTCTACAATGTAGAAAATAGTAAAAATAAAGAAAAACCCTTGAATGAGTAGATGTTCTAAAACTTTTGACAGGTAGTGTAAGTATGCAATCTAACCATGCTGAGCATTATCATTGAGAAAACAGATTCAGATTTGAAATATTTGCTTTCATCCAAACTTTTTTCCCCAAAGATTATTACTTTAAAATGGACACTATGTGTGACCAACTGGTCTACTGCAATACATTTGATAAATTCTGAGTATTTACAATTCTATATTCTGGGAACCTCTATGATAATGATATACGACAGTCTACAACTAAAATATCTCTGCATTCTCTCTCTCAAACCAAATGCAAGAGTGGAAAACCCGTGGCTTGTTATCAATCTGTGGTGTATGCAGCTATATGGTTGTCACACTATGTACCGCCCATAATTACAAGTTACTTTCATCTCTCATATTTGAAGATTCAGTCCTTCCTTAATGGTCTGGCAGTGTAGATGTACACACAGAATGGCACGAATATATGTACCAGCTCTGGTCGTCTACGGCTTCTGTAAGATACTTTATCTTCATTTCAGATTTGAATAGATTTCGTCTGTCAAATAGTTGTGACTGTGTCTAGTGTGCAAAAGATTGTGTGTGTGAACAATAGCTTTTTATTCAATCACACCAGATATACATTCCATAAGAATTACACAGAAAGTTATGTTTCTAAATCTCTTTTCTCTCCTTCAGGTTTGACCCCTGTCATCTTGTTCTCTCCGCCACCATCAATGGTGGTCCATCCTGGGGATAATGTCACCCTGGAGTGCACTTATGTCCTTAAAGATCCAGGACACGTTGCTTGGTTCAAACAAGTCAGCGTCTCAGAGCCTCTGTGCATCGCGTCGATGTACAGCTCTCAGCCGTATGTCAAGCATCACAATGGTTTTCAGYCCAGCCATATGGAAATGTTCATCAGCAATAGAATAACCTTCCTCAAAATCACAGASGTGGATGTAGCTGATTCTGGTCTGTACTGCTGTGGAATGTACGATAAATACTTCATCTTCACCAACATGACTTTCCTGATGGTTCCAGGTAATCTTTTCAATCATTTCTCATCTGTGACTACTACAAGTTAACTTTCAATCAACTTTATGAAGTAGGAATATTCAACTGTCCTATTCATCCACAAGGTTACAAGGAGTCTGACAAAGAGCCAGAGAAATGTTGTGAAGGTATGTTTAGTCTGTTATTGTATGGTGAAAATAATTTCAAACATCAATTTTAACCCATATCTTCAATATGAGCTAATAATTGTTAGATTAAATGGGTATAGTTTTTATACTTCTGATTCTAATTTTTTTTGTTGTTGATAAGAGTATGATAGATCAATGAACCTCTTCCCACTGTTTGTGATGGGTGGTAGTGTAATGGAACAATCGGTATTGTAGGAGAGGATGATGAACCCATCATGTACCCCTTTCCCCTGGTTGAGATCCTGGGTGTTGTGACTGCTGTCCTCCTGATAGTCATCSTCATCTTGGTCCTCAAGATCATACAAGATGCAAAAAGACAAAACACARGTAGGAGCATATCATTTCATGATTATATGTGGCCTGTGAACTACACCTTTAATTTAGATGTTTTTCCCATGACGTACTGTACACTGAAGAGTCAGTGTGTACACTAGAATAGAATGATCCGTTAATCTGTTCTCTCGTCTCTCTTTTATGTTATATTCAGAACCTGATTCTCAAAGACAACTACAAAATGATCAGGTAAATACTGTATGATTAAATACTGAAATATAAGCAATTCCGAAATGGTGAAAATTACAACCGTAGCCTATTTCATGATGTTTGCAAATCCACAGATCCAAGATCCAGATGGATTGAATTATGCCGCTCTGAATTTCACCTCCAAGAAGAGGAAGATGGAGAGGAGAAGAGAGAAAGAGCTGGACACCCATGTAGTGTATGCTGCTACAAGATGACAACGTGGAGGAGGATGGAAGAGGAGGAAAATTGGTTGGCCATATCTTTGAATATATTGATTTGCCATATCTTTCATAACAAGTTTAAATCTTGCTATATTGTATCTCTGTAGATAAATTACATGTATTGAAATGTAAATCAGTAAATATCTCTGTAGTGTTTGTTAGTTGTACCTCAGGGCCACTCTAGCTCTCTAGGCCACACAGCTCAGTGGTACAGGGTGTGCTTAGAGAGTTAGAAGTAAAAACACAACTGTTTAATGGCCGCAGAGGATCAGTTGCCTCTTTTGGCCTCTCTTAACTTAGATCTCTGTTGTGTGTGTTAGTGATTTGGTATTTTTTTGTTTAAAGGGTGTGCCCAGCAGTAGACAATTGCATAATACTGATCACATAGAAAGAGATAAAGAGATAAATCAAAATGGCCTTTCTCATGATGTTATTCACCCCTTCCTGTCTTGGCATTGCACTGATCACATACCCCTATTGTGAGAAGCACCTTATAAGGAGAATATGATTTGGGTCTGAGGTAGAGGAGGGGCCAGTGAGGGTACGCATCACTTCTTGTGGTATGAGTGAAAGGAAGGAGCAGCTCAGTGTAATGTGAGACCTATTGAGGTTAACATCACCGGGTCTCTCATAGACAAACACTGGGGGATTAAATGTCCCTTATGCTCTCTCTCTCTCTCTCTCTCTCTCTCTCTCTCTCTCTCTCTCTCTCTCTCTCTCTTGTCAGATTTCCGATCCTAAAGCATTCAACAAGAGGACAAAGTGTGAATAAAGATTGAGTGTCTCAATAGTTTTGTCAACTCTTCCTTTATGAACAAGGTACTGGTAACGAGTCAGGTTTGTAGGCCTCCTTGCTCGCACACGCCTTTTCAGTTCTGCCCAAACATGTTCTATAGGATTGATGTCAGGGCCATTTTGCCACAACTTTGGAAGCATGCTTGGGGTCATTGTCCATTTGGAAGACCCATTTGCGATCAAGTTTTAACTTCCTGACTGACGTCTTGATATGTTGCTTCAATATATCCACATAATTTTCCTTCCTTATTATGCCATCTATTTTGTGAAGTGCACCAGTCCCTCCTGCAGCAAAGTACCCCCACAACATGATGATGCCTCTCCCGTGCGTCAGGGTTGGGATGGTGTTCTTCAGCTTGCTAGCCTCCCCCTTTTTCCTCCAAACATAACAATGGTCATTATGGCCAAACAGTTATATTTTTGTTTAATCAGACCAGAGGACATTTCTCCAAAAAGTACGATCTTTGTCCCCATGTGCAGCTGCAAACTGTAGTCTGGCTTTTTTATGGCAGTTTTGGAGCAGTGGCTTCTTCCTTGCTGAGCGGCCTTTCAGGTTATGTCAATATAGACATTGTTTTACTGTGGATATAGATTATTTTGTACCTGTTTCCTCCAGCATCTTCACAGGGTCCTTTGTTGTTGTTCTGGGATTGATTTGCACTTTTCGCAACAAAGTATGTTAATCTCTAGGAGACAGAATGCGTCTGTTTCCTGAGCGGTATCACGGGTGCGTGGTCCCATGGTGCTTATACTTGCATACTATTGTTTGTACAGATGAGCGTGGTACCTACAGGCGTTTGGAAATTGCTCCCAAGGATGAACCAGACTTGTGGAGGTCTACAATGTTTTTTCTGAGGTCTTGGCTGATTTCTTTTGATTTTCCCATGATGTCAAGCAAAGAGGCACTGAGTTTGAAGGTAGGCCTTGAAATACATCCACACGTACACCTCCAATTGAATCAAAGTATGTCAATTAGCCTAACAGAAGCTTTTAAAGCCATGACAACATTTTCTGGAATTTTCCAAGCTGTTTAAAGGCACAATCATCTCAGTGTGTGTAAATTTCTGACCCACTGCAATTGTGATACAGTGAATTATAAGTGAAATAGTTGGAAAAATTACTTGTGTCGTGCTCAAAGTTGATGTCCTAACCGACTTGCCAAAACAATAGTTTGTTAACAAGAATTTTGTGGAGTGGTTTAAAAACAAGTTTTAATGACTCCAACTTAACCTCTAACGAGCCTCTACCCCGGGTCCGGGAGCACCCCCCATCCCCCCACACACTGATTAGCATAGCTAGCATAGCTTCACAAGTAGATAGTAGCATCTAAATATCATTAAATCACAAGTCCAAGACACCAGATGAAAGATACAGATCTTGTGAATACAGCCACCTTTCAGATTTTTAAAATTTTTACAAGGGAACAAAATATGTAAATCTATTAGTTAAACACGTTAGCAAATACACCACTATTCTAACTCCCATCAGTTTTCTTACTCTTCAGTGCTATCACCAATTCGGCTCAACTAAGATTTGATATCCACTAACCAAGAAAAACCTCTTCAGATGACAGTCTGATAACATATTCATGGTATAGGATAGTTTTTGTTAGAAAAAAAAAGTGCATATTTCAGGTTAGAATCCCAAGTTACAAAAAAAGTTTTGTCCGGTGGGCCCAAAAACAAAAACCCCCCCCCCCCCGGGGGGAACCCCCCCCCCCCCAAAAATTGTGGTGTTGGCGATGGTGGGGGCGGCCGAGAATGCACCCCCCCAAAAAAAAAAATCTCCGGCGGGGACCGCTTTTATGTACAGGAAAATTTTTTGCTAAACACTTTTAGGCAGGGTTAAGGGACAAAAAAAAAAAGGGGGGGGGGGGGCCCCCCCCCCCCGCACCCAAAAAACACCGGGGTTTGGGGGTTTTTTTCATGGGGGGGGGGGGGGGGGGGGGGGGGGGGGGGAAAAAAATCCCCCCCCCCCCCCAAAACATTGGGGACGTTTCCCAACACCCCCCTTCCCGCCCGCCCCGATACTGGCCGCCCCGCCAGGTGAAAAACAACTGATGAAAAAGAACCATATTTATTTTGTGGTCCCGGCCCGTCCCCCCCCGCCAAAAATAAAAAATAGACCAAAGCAAGCAATGGAAAGACCCAGTTCTTGTGATTTCAAGACCATATGTCAGATTCTTAAGCGTTTTCAGCGAAAAACAATAAACGATAAGTTTAGCATACCACATGTGCAAACCGTTACAGAGCATCGATTCCAGGCAAAGGAGCGCTATAACGTAATCACCGCCAAAATATATTAATTTTTTCACTAACCTTCTCAGAATTCTTCCCGATGACACTCCTGTAACATCATTTTACAAATATACATATCCAGTTTGTTCGAAAAGGTGCATATTTAGCCATACAAAAACCGTGGTTACACAATAAAAATACTAGGACAAGCCTCAATATGTCTGACGTCATCTATCAGAGTGATCTAGTTTAATTGAAAGCTAATCATATACTTGACTAAAAAAATACGGGGTTGACAGCAATCGAAAGACAAATTAGTTCTTAATGCAACCGCTGATTTACTTTTTTAATTATCCTTACTTTTCAATACAGGGTTGGCCAAGTGAAGCTATCCAAACAAAATGGCGAAATATGGCGTTTAAAATATTTCGACAGAAACGAAACGATTTAATCATATTAAATATTGCTTACTTTGAGCTGTTCTTCCATCAGATTCTTGGGCAATGTATCCTTTCTATGTTATAAACGTCTTTTGGTCGAATAGATGTCCTCTGTCCTTCGAAATATCCCTAACGATCGAACGGGACCCCAAAAACGTGTCCAAACTTAGAGTGCACAACAAGAAATTCCTCAAAAATCGCATAAACGGATATAAATTGCTATAAAACGGTTCAAATTAACTTACATTATGATGTTTTTAACAACGTATAACGACTCTGAAACATGACCGGAGAAAATTGCTGGTTAGACAACGATTTGGACGAGGCAAGTCCGATGGCCTTCACGCTTCAGGCGCACGACGAGAAAGGGCGGTCCTAAACATTTTGTGGGTTTTTAATGGCTGGGATTGTGCAATAGATTTCCATTCAAAACGTGATGACGTACAGACACCCAGAGGAGAACGTAGGCAGTGTCGGTTTTCTTCATAGCATTCACTGTCGCCTGTAAAAACAGACGCCAGATCAGGGGTAAAATTTCTGAAATCTGAACCCTGTCATGAAAAGTGCTGTAGAAATTGTTCTGTACCACTCAGAGACAAAATTCCAACTTCTATAGAAACTAGAGGTGTTTTCTATCCAATAATAACAATAATATGCATATTGTACGATCAAGAATTTAGCACGAGGCAGTTTAATTTGGAGACMCAAATATGCTAATGCGGAACAGCACCCCCTATAGTTGCAAGAAGTTAACTTCTCTGCGCTACGGATCCCTTTTACGGGATCATTTTCCTAAACAACCGCTGAATTGCAGGGTGCAAAATATTACCAAAAATATTTTTTATCATGCAATCACAAGTGAAATATACCAAAACACAGCTTAGCTTGTTGTTAATCCACCTATCGTGTCAGATTTTGAAAATATGCTTTACAGAAAGTCAGAAAAGCAATAAAATGAATCGCTTACCTTTGATAATCTTCGGATGTTTGCACTCACGAGACTCCCAGTTACACAATAAATGTTATTTTTGTTCGATAAATATTACTTTTAGAACAAAAAAACGCCATTTGGGTTGCGCGTTGTGTTCAGAAAACTACAGCCTCGTTCCGGTCCTGAAAGGCAGAAGAAAATTCCCAAACATTTCATATCAAAAATATTACAAAAAATATTTATAATCATGCAATCACAAGTGAAATACACCAAAACACAGCTTAGCTTGTTGTTAATCCACCTATCGTGTCAGATTTTGAAAATATGCTTTGCAACGAAAGCAATCTAAGCTTTTGTGAGTGTATCAATCAATGCTAGAACAGTTAGCCTTATATATTAGCTTGGTTAGCTTGGTCACGAAAGTCAGAAAAGCAATAAAATTAATCGCTTACTTTTGATAATCTTTGGATGTTTGCACTCACGAGACTCCCAGTTACACAACAAATGTTCTTTTTGTTCGATAAATATTACTTTTATAACAAAAAAATGCCATTTGGGTTGCGCGTTATGTTCAGAAAACCAAAGCCTCGTTCCGTTCGACGAAAATTCCATTATTTTTGTAATATCAAGTTCACATTGAAAACCTAATGTTGGCAAAATTGTTTTGATTGTATATCAAGGAAGTAATTGAAGACACTGAATTGGAGAAGGACGTGAGAATGACAAATATACTCTAATTGTTTGAAATCAGTGCACAAAGCACGCAAGCTGGAAAATTAAATAGTTTATACAATGGAGCATTCAAAGACTGACATTAATTGATCAAAATGTAATTAGAGAATTCAGCTAAGGGCTTTTGAATTAACCTGTTTAGGCCAGGGGTGCYGCTAGCGGCACTCCTCCCACATTCCATTGAAAAGGCAGAGCGGCAAATTCAAAWTTTTTTTKKGAAATATTTAACTTTCACACATTAACAAGTCCAATACAGCATTTGAAAGATAAACATCTTGTCAATCCATCCAACATGTCCGATTTTTTAAATGTTTTACAGAGAAAACACCACATATATTTATGTTAGGTCACCACCAAATAAAAAAAGACAGACAGACATTTTTCACAGCACAAGTAGGCTGCAGGTAGCATGCACAAGCCAACCTAACTAACCTAGAACCAACCTAAATAACCTAGAAAAAACTACCTCAGATGACAGTCCTATAACATGTTACACAATAAATCTATGTTTTGTTCAAAAAAATTGCATATTTTAGGCTATAAATTCAGTTTTACATACTGCTACCATCATAGCTACAGTCAGAAATCGCACGGGAGTAGCCAGAGTAAATACAGACACCAACTACCTAATTACACATCATAAAACATTTCAGACAAATATATGGTGGATAGCTAATGAAAGACAACAGATCTTGTGAATACAGACAATATTTTTCCGATTGTTGAAGTGTTTACAGCGAAAACACCACATATATTTATGTTAGTTCACCACCAAATACAAAAGACAGACAGACAGTTTTTCAAAGAGCAACGGTAGCATGCAAGTAGCTTAACCTAACTAACCTAGAACCAACCTAGAACCAACTAAATAACCTAGAAAAAACTCCCTCAGATGACAGTCCTATAACATGTTACACAATAAATCTATGTTTTGTTCGAAAAATGTGCATATTTTAGCTATAAATCAGTTTTACATTACTGCTACATCATAGCCACCATCACAGCTACAGTCAGAAATCGCACGGCAGTAGCCAGAGAAAATACAGACACCAACGTCAACTACTAATTACACATCATAAACATTTCAGAACAATATATGGTGGATAGCTAATGAAGAATAAGATCTTGTGAACAGAGCCAATTTTCGATTTTTGAAGTGTTTTACAGCGAAAACACAATATATCGTTATATTAGCTTACTACAATAGCTAGCACACAGCAGCATTGCTTCTAGTCAAACGGTAGCATAGCACAGTTCGACAGATATATATGAAAAAGCATCCCAAATTGGGTCCTTATCTTTGTGGATCTTCCATCAGAATGTTCTCCAAGGGGTCCTTTGTTCAGAACCGACTTTATTTGGATCCATAACGAACGATTTCCCTCAGAATTAGCAAGCACCATTAGCTAGCATTGCTAGCCTCTCATTCTTGAACCAATTCTTGCGTCGCATCACGTCTAAAGTCCAGAATAAATTTCAATAATATAATTAAACTATATTGAAAAAACATACTTTAAGATGATATTGTGACATGTATCAAAGAAAATCGAAGCCAGAGATCATATTCACCTTTAAAAAGGTTCTTCAATGAGCCGAGTACAGGTCCGACTTCGCGCCCAGGAAATAAATAAAAGTGCGCACGTCTCAGTCCAAGACGTTGTGTTCAGTCCCTGGTCAAGATAATCAACTGATTTTTTCTCTCACTTCCGCATGACACCCAGGCGAAGGCGTATGACGTGTTTCTACAGTCATAAGTGACATGCCCTTTTATAGACAAGCTCCTGAAGAGAGAGTTCGCTTTTGGAAATCTCACTTCCGGTTAGGAAATGGTCTGTAAAAGGAGTTCTGTTTCACTTAGAGAAATAATTCAAACGTTTTTAGAAACTAGAGACTGTTTTCTATCCAATAGTAATAATAATATGCATATTGTACGAGCAAGAATTGAGTACGAGGCCGTTTAAAAATCATACGATTTTCCCCAAAAGTGAAAATAGCACCCCCTGGTCCCCAACAGGTTTTAAGGGGAAAATACTTTTGACACCACAGAGGGACAAACAATTGAACACAAATAATTACAATTATATATAATTAACTGAAAATGGAGAGTGACTCATCGCCTGCTCCATCAGAATGCCCAGCCTGTAAGGAGCAGAGGACGGGGCTGACTGAGTGTCAGTCGAGCATAGATGTCGGGCACGGACAGAGACCCAGCCGGGCCCAGTTTTATGAGATCATGAACAGAGGCCCAGCTGGGCACAGGTGTGGAGATCATGAACAGAGACCCAGCTGGTCACAGGTGTGGAGATCATGAACAGAGGCCCAGCAGGGCACAGGTTTGGAGATCATGAACAGAGGCCCAGCAGGACACAGGTGTTAAGGCCACGGACAGAGAACCAGCTGGTGGTGGAGGAGTCCGTACAGGAATGGAGGACTGATGTGGTTAGAGGTGTGGAATGGATGCTGGATGGTGGGACTCCTACAAAGTATCTGGTGTAAGTATGCTCCCTCTAATTCTCTCTCTGTCCCTCTCTCCCTCCCGTCCCGAAGGACCTGAGTTCTAGGATCAGGCATCAGGACTGCCTGGCCTGTTTTCGACTCTCTCTCTACCTCACCTGCTGTCTCGACCTCTGAATTCTCGACTATGAAAAGCCAACTGACATTTAATCCTTAGGTACTGACCTGTTGCACCCTCTACAACCACTGTGATTATTATTTGACCCTGCTGGTCATCTATGAACGTTTGAACATCTTGATAGTATATATGGCCTTAAATGCCATGTATTCTTATAATCTCCACCCGGCACAGCCAGAAGAGGACTGGTCACCCCTCAGAGCCTGTTTCCTCTCTAGGTTTCTTCCTAGGTTCCTAGCCACCGTGCTTCTACATCTGCATTGCTTGCTGTTTGGGGTTTTAGGCTGGGTTTCTGTATAGCACTTTGTGACATCTGCTGATGGAAAAGGGCTTTATAATTACATTTGATTGATTGATTGATGTGTGCTTCTTACTGTACGTTCACCTTTTCATGTTTATTCAATACTTTTCATTCAAATCCATATGGTTTGGTTTCAATACTTCAAAACCAAATTGGAGGTCCAGGTAGTCACAAAAATAGATGGGGTTTGGTTAAATTGTGATTTTAATGAATGGAGCGAATTTGGAGCGGCAGTTTTTTTCCCTGTGAGCATGGAGCGGTTTTTAGCGGAGCGGTTGGAAAGAACATGGAGCACTGGAGAGGTGCTTGAGCAAGGCTCCATGAGCAATGAGTGGGATTTCCAACTGCTCAACTCCACTCACATGCTCTGGTCAAACTGTATCTTTAGATCACATAAGAAAACGTGCAAGCGTACAAGTAGTTACTATACTTATATAACCATATTTATTTTTCACACAAAATTTTTTTCTCTTTGTGTACTGCCTGGGAGTAGCATTGGCTCTCTCTCTCATCCTGATCATTGTTCGTGCTTGCATCATGTACAATATGAACCAGAGAAAGTGTCTGCAGTGCAGAGGTAAGTGACTCCCTTTTAGAAGTTGCTCTTCTTTAAAAACTTGTTAGTGCTAGGGTCCTTTTTTCAGAATTTCCGCCTGACTGACGTACCCAAAGTAAACTGCATGTTACTCAGGCCCAGAAGCCAGGAAATGCATATAATTGGTAGCGGTTGGTTTTTAGAAATCTTAAAATAATGTATGAGACTATAGCACAATTGATATGGCAGGAGAAAATCCAAAGAAAAACCAACCGGAATATTTATTTATTTGAGATCCCAGGCTCTTATAATGGAAAGCTATGGGTCCTATGCAATTCCAGATCCCAGATTGCAATTCCTATGGCTTACAATAGATGTCAACAGTCTTTGTTCAAGGTTTCAGGCTTGTTTCTTCCAAAACGAGGAAGAATTTTGAGTTTTGGAAATCAGTTTGTGGGCGCGAAACTTGCTAATGGATGCACACTTGCTAATTTTACTTTTCTATTGAACATACTTCTTTCCGTATGAAATATTATAGTTTATTTACATTTTAGGGTACCGGAGGATTAAATAGAAACCTAGTTTGACTTGTTTGAACAAAGTTTAGCGGTAACCTTTTGGATTCCTTTGTCTGCATATTGAACGAGTGGATTACTGAAATCGATGGCGCCAACTAAACTGACTTTTTGGGATATAAAGAAGGATTTTATCTAACAAAACGACCATTCATGTTGTAGCTGGGACCCTTTGGATTTCAAACAGAGGAAGATTTTCAAAAAGTAAGTGATTATTTAATCGCTATTTGGGATTTTATGAAGCCTGTGCTGGTTGAAAAAATATGTTGATGTGTGGCGCCATCCTCAAACAATCGCATGGTATGCTTTCGCTGTAAAGCCTTTTGTAAATCCGACAACGCAGTTAGATTAATAAGAATTTAAGCTTTTAATCGATATAAGATACTTCTATGTTCATAAATGTTTAAAATTACGATTATTTATTTGAATTGCGCGCCCTCCAATTTCACCGGATGTTGTCGACAGGTGTCCCGCTAGCGGGACGCCTAGCCTTATATCACCATCTACAGATGTTTCTGTAGAAATGTATTTCCAGGATCCGTCTCTCTGACAACAGGTCCAGCAGTGTCTTGTACGGATGCAGGGGTAAGTAGAAGTCCTTATATTTTATATGTGTGATAATTGTTACATTTTATAGTAACATATAGTCATATTTCCCCCATTTTCTCATTGTTCTTCACAAGCCCAAGATGCAGACCATCTCCATTACGTAGCTCTGAATCTGAGAAACAAGAAGAACAGGTGTAGAAGACAGAGAAGCAACATGGAGGAAGAGACAGGGTACTCTGGAATATGACAGTAAAAGTGGATAGATTAACCAGCCTTATTAAATAGGTATTTATTAGCTCTAGCTGTCAAGTTGTGCGCTACTGGTGTAGAAGTCAGGTGCAGGAGAGCAGAGTGTTGTGATCAGGCGCACACTTTATTTGGCAGAAGCAAACAACAGATGGACGCAACTGCGTCAAACAAACCTCCAGCCAAAAGCAAAAGTGAAAAGCGCAACAAAGTCACAAAGATGATTTTTTTTTAAACAATTAAACATACTACGGGTTGAACATGGTACCCGGAGAAAAAACAGCCTGGCGCGTCACACAAAACACGTAACAAAAACAATTCCACACAAAGACATGGGGGGGAACAGAGGGAATATATATGTAGTGTGATTAGGGAATGTAAACCAGGTGTGCGGGGAAACAAGACAAAACACATGGAACAATGAAAAGTGGAGCGGCGATAGCTAGAAGGCCGGTGACGTCATCCGCCGAACGCCGCCCGAACAAGGAGAGGAGCCGACTTCGGCGGAAGTCGTGACACTAGCTTTATCAACTGTATTAGCTTAATTACTGTAACTGTTGCTACTAATGAACATTGCTTCTCTACCAAACTCATTTGAAATGGACTTGCTTGTCATAAGATGAATAAAGCACGTAACAACAATCCTGACAAATGTATTTATTTAGGCCATACTCAGGCATCTTTAAGTGTTGAACAGTTTTTTCTCTTCTCATGCCACTGACACCCCCTCACATATACAGCAACCTATTTACATGTACTCAGAGGTCTGTGCTGAACACAAGATTACGATTTCTCCATGATTAGTTAGGGCCTGCTGGCCTTGTACACACAGGACCTTCTACACTCTCTCTCTCTCTCTCTCTCTCTCTCTCTGTGTGGTTTTCAGCCGAATGTCTCAGAACTCTTAGCACTCTCATATTGTATGCTATACTACTTGCTCTTCAAGTTGGACATTTTAACAACAGTAAACCAACTATTATTTTGAGGCAGATTACCTATGTATTGTCGACTGAACCATGCGAAAAAACACAATAAGCTATTTATCAGGTCATTTGACGTAGAGATCGGTATTGTCAATCAAACACCGACCTTGATTATAAGTGTGATGATGTTAGGCCACTAGAACCATTGACCTACTGAAGAACAATATCATGGGAGGGCACTCTATCCATATATACAATTGAGTGTAAATCCTGAATGAGGAATCACTAAAACAAGACTATTGTACTGTTATTGTCATGTCTTTTTCCATAGATGTTTTTTAGTGAGGTGAAGTGACTGTGTGGTGATAGATGCAAGAATGACAACAAGAATGACGCCTCCAGTTTGACCAATCATCTGTAACTCCATTGTTGAAGTGTTGTTTACATAGGTGGACTTTTTCCACTCAAGACAGGTTGTGAGAAGGATGACAATTTCAAAGATGATCACACTGTGTCTGATATTTCCACTTCTTCCTGCATCTACCCGGTCAAAATCATTTTATATTGTTTTATACTGACTTGCACACTGCTCTCTACATTGTCCCTTATGGATCTGTATAGTTCACACCCCTTAGCGTGAAACAGACACTTAGTGCAACAAGGGCCCCTCAACCCAAATGTTTAGGTCAATGTTTACTTAATTATGTGAAGTCTAGTACCACACCATGATACGGTAAATGATTTAGGTCTCTTGCAACAGAACTACTCATAGCGAAAGTTGCACAACAGCCACCACTAGAGAAGGAGGGCAGGCTATTGTTATGCCTCATTCTCTAGTAGGGTAGGAATATGTTTGTTTTCTCTTTAAGATATAGACCTGTTCATTGCATGCCACATACACCCCCTCACATACACATTTAACCTATTTAGAGGTACTCTGAGGTAAGGCTGTGGCGGTCATGACATTTTGTCAGCCGGAGATTGTCAAGCAAATAACTGCCGGTCTCATTGTACTTGCCGTTAATTAACATAAACACATTTAGCATCTCCTGGTTCCAAGCATAGCCTACAAGCCACTGATGCAGACCATTCGAACATCTACAGTATATTTTTTAAATCTATTAAATCCATTTAATATAGCCTACACCATCTCAATAAATCCATTATTTATTTTAGACAGGTCTAAAGAAACATGATATGAAGAAARTGTTGTATTTTTCAGAGGAACAGCAAAGCATACTCTGAGTTGTCCTTATGTTAGGCCCTGATCTGGCTATGCCATATGGCTGTGGGCTACACTAGTTCCTTTAGCAGACAAGATTTGCTTAGAATTCTGATGGCATTATTTTATATTATTTTATAGTATGAAGAATACAAWTGAACATAGCTGAATAAAATAAAGGATATTTTCTCCAAACAATTTGACGGAGTGTGCACATGCGGTTATTCTGTGTTGAGCGCTTAACAAAGAAACAGGTCCTCCTGTATGCTTAATTTAGAGTTATTTATGCAACATTAGTTGTGATATAAACATTTGGCTATATGTTTAGATTTTTTATACATTCTAAGGCTGCATGATGCGACTCTAATGATGATTTGAAAAAAGTCACATGAAAGGCATGAGCTCTGCTTAGTTTTTTTTTACACAGGCTGCACACACTTCATCAGTCTCTCATTCACAATTTGACAAGCACTTGACAATGGCTCGAATTTCCCAGCAGCATCCCCTTTGTGTGGTCGTAATGCCCCCTAAAACAATCCATGTCTTTTGCAGCCAGTGGCTGTTGTGCCCTTGGGATAAATACAATAATTCTAATTCCTCACATGGCTCTTTCAGATATCTCAATTCTTATTAGYTAATATACAGTATTTTGATTTGTTTAACACTTTTTTGGTAACTACATGATTCCATATGTGTTATTTCATAGTTTTGATGTCTTCACTATTATTCTACAACGTAGAAAATAGTAAAAATAAAGAAAACCCTTAAATGAGTAGCTGTGTCCAAACTTTTGACTGGTACTGTATGTATTTCTATTGCTCTTTTTTTCTCTATGTCTCTCTCTCTCTCTCTGTCTCTGTGTGGTTCTCTGCAGACTGTCTCAGGTGTGTCACAATCTACTGGCTCTTCAAGTTGACCATCTATGCAACGGTAGACCACTATTTTCATACGGCAGTTTGTTATTTATTCATAGTAAACTGAAATCTGTGAAAAAACATAATGAACTATCTATTGGGTAATTTAACCTAAACATCTGAAGTACTTTGCCACACACACATGACAGTTTTAAGTGTGATGTAAAGTATTATCAAAATCAGGGCCAAGAAGAAGGAGCCTCCTCATATTTATATCATGGGAGGGCTTATATCCTTCTATACATTGGAAAATAAATTGTATATGAGATATTTCTGGTTAAGCAAAGACTATTATAATGTTTTCTGTAGATGTTTCTTTGTGTTATAAGCCCTACAGGATGACAGTCATAACATGTGGCCAACAAGGTCACAACTACTGTATGACTCCCATGGACCACAATGGCAAGAACAACAGATTAAGTAAAGTGATACATTGATGCTTGTGGTTATGTCTTATACATTCAGGTGGACAAGCCCTCAGGTGGACGGCTGTAGTTCATAGTATTGTAGACAGTATGAGCTGTATTTAGGTCTAATAAAGGATAAAAACACAGTAGTCACATTCAGTTTAAAAATACAACTACAAATTGACATATTCAAACTTCCAATATGATAAAGTTGTGCAGCACATGTTCAAGCTGTACAAAAACATGAATGGACAGCGTTTGTTGCATTCGTGACCTACTGGCCAGCCAATCAAATCTGAACATCCAGATCAGACGATACCAGAGATCAACCAATGAAAGCTAATGCAAGTTTACTTTCTGTTCTGTAGAGAGACTGCATTTCACACAGGTCAATCTCGTCACTTGAAGGAACAAGCAAGATGAACAAACTCTTCATCTTTCTTTTCATCYGGAAAGCTTGTAAGTAACATSTAGCTCAATTTACTAATCTTATAACTGTTAAACATACATTACATGTTCTTACTATATTTGGTGCATGTGTTGTCAACATGGTCCATTTATTATTTTAAATCCGGTCCATCTCAAACACAAATCATTGTTCAGCCTGCTTCTTTYCAGAAAGCAGAGCTTGTWGGCAACGTGGCTACTGAGTGCCACATGACCAGGGAAAACATTAACTCCAGTATATGGTATGGTACAAAATTGCTAAATACCTGAATGATGTGCTATTCTACAATGAATTTGATGATGAGCGATTCAAGGGGACGGCCCCGAGGGTGAGGAGCGGGACGGTCAGTACGGGGAAGGTGGATATCACAGATGATGTTAGGATACAGAATGCCCTCCACCGGAACCTAACACCGCTCCTCAGGACCGTACCCCTCCCAGTCCACCAGGTTATGGAGCCGACCCACACAACATCGGGAATCCAGGAAGGATCTGACAGCATAGGCGGGAYCTCCCTCAGCGTCCAAGGGATTGCGGAGGGGTGTCGTGGGGGACAGCCTCAGCCAGGGGACCAGGGAGACATGAAAGGAGGGTGAGATACGGTAGCCAGTGGGAGCTGTAATCTATACATAACCTCATTGAAACTCCGGAGAACCTTGAATGGCCCCACAAACCGGGGACTCAGCTTCTTACAGGGCAGGAGGAGTGGGAGGTTCCTGGTGGAGAGCCAGAGACGATCACCAGGATGGAACACGGGCGCCTCCCCGCGGTGGAGCTGCGCCTGCTCCTTCTGGCGACGGACGGCACGCTGGAGCCTCACATGAGCATCACTCMATTCGTCCACTGCAGGGGCTTCGGTCTGGCTCGGAGTCCATGGAGCCAGGGCTGGCTAATAACCCAGAACACACTGGAAGGGGGTAAGCCTGGTGGAGGAGTGACGTAATGCATTCTGGGCGTATTCTTCCCATGGAAGGAATCAGGCCCACTTCCCCTGCCTGTCCTCCCCGGCTCCTGGTTCATCCTCTCCACCTGCCTGTTGSACTGAGGCCGGTACCYGGAAGTGAGGCTGACCGGCACCAGAATCCACTAGCGCTGTAGAAACAGTACATGATGGACAGCCAGCTAGTGTGATCGACACTAAAAAGGGTTTGGCAGAAAATTTGGAAGATGGGATACTCACACCTGCGTTAGGAGGKGAAAGATCACGTGACTGTCCCTCTGCTCTCGTGGATCCAGAGTTGGGACGTACCGGACACTGCTGGAGCTGATGCCCTCCTTGACCACAATAGGGACAGAGCCCCAGCTGTTTCCGTCTCCATCGTTCAGCCGCGAGGAGGCCTGTGACCCCTACCTCCGTAGGTTCAGGCTCTGATACAGAGTGGTCACTGAGGAAGGGAGAGAAGCGATGAGGGCACCGACGCGCCCAATGTAGGTTATCCAGACGGATGGCCACCGCGATGAGTGTGTCCAAGGAGAGGTGGTCGTCACGACATGCCAGTACTGTCTGGACTTCCTCGCGCTGTCCTCTTCTGAATAGCATACGGAGCACCGGCTCATTCCATCCGCTGTTTGCTGCTAGAGTCCGGAGGGTGAGCTCGTACTCGGCAGTGGTCTGGTCATCCTGCTGTAGTTGGAATAGGCGCTCACCTCCCTCTCTGCCCTCCAGCGGATGATGGAAGATACCTCTGAACAGAGCCATGAACCCCTCATACGAATCCAGCTCCTCCTCTCCTCTCTCCCAGACGGCCATAGCCCACTCCAACGCCTGTCCAGTCAGCAGAGTCAATAACCGTGGACCTCTCAGTGGTGGGGGCTCCCATCTGGCGTGCAAAATAGAGGGTGCACTGGGGTAGGAAGCCACCGCATTTAGATGGGGTTCCATCATATTTATCCGGGAGGGACAAACGGGCATCGCTGACCTGAGCGGACTGCTGAATGGACTGGTGTGCAGGCTCGCTGGGTCGTCTAGTGGCAGAGTATCCTCTGAGACGTTGAAGACTGCAAAGGACCTCTTCCACAGCCTTCCCCAGTCGCGCCAGCTGGTCGTGGTGTTGACGAAGTAGTAGGTATCCCTGTTCATTGACCGTCTGGGAGATGTCCTGATTTCCTGCTGCTTCCATTTGGCAATATTCTGTAATGTAGATGTTGTGAGTTGGGAAGTAAGTGCAGGTGGTGAGTTTAGTAATAAAAAACAAAACATGGACCAATTCAAGAAACAAGGGTAGCGCATGGACATGAAACAACATCAATAATGCCTGGGGAATAAACCTAATGTCACGCCCTGACCATAGATTGCTTTGTATGTTTCTATGTTTTGTTTGGTCAGGGTGTGATGTGGGTGGGCATTCTATGTTGTATGTCTAGATTGTCTGTTTCTATGTGTTTGGCCTAGTATGGTTCTCAATCAGAGGCAGGTGTCAGTCGTTGTCTCTGATTGGGAGCCATATTAAGGTAGCCTGTTTTTCATTGTGTTTTGTGGGTGATTATTTTCTGTTCAGTGTTTTTTTGTATTCACCGTTCAGGACTGTTTCGTTTCGTTCTCGTTATTTTGTTTTGTGTTCATGATAATAAATTATCAATATGGACACTTACCACGCTGCGCATTGGTCCTCCTCTTCTCATTCCAACGATGAGCGTTACACCTAAGTTAGTGCCAGATATAAGGGAGGTAATGAGTGAGAAAATGGAGTCCAGGTGTGCCTCATCATGAGGAGTAGGAGCGTGTAATGATTGATGCCAGGTGTGAGTAATAATGGTTGCCAGGACCGGTGGTTAGTAAACCGGTGACGTCAAACGCAGGAGAGGGGGAGCAGGAGTAGACCTGACAGTAGCCTAGAGGCATGTCTTTTTGAAGTGATTGTTTGACAATCAGATGAAAACATCATGACTGGTTGTGTTTATGCCACATTAAAAGGTAATAAATGTTAACCTTTTCATGCGTGAGTTCCAAATATGTCTAATGGGTGCCCCAGCGTGAGTTTTTTATGCATGTGATGTCAGAATGCCCTCACTGTTCCAAATGTGATTGTTACACAACAGGACAGTTAACACTCGCTGCCCCAAACGCGTCTTTCTTTTCCCCAACGATGTTAAGGCAAAACCACGTTCTGTTATTCAGAGCAGCATTCTACAAGCTTTGAGCACTCTCCAAGTCTTCAAGTCCGGAAGTGAAAATCACTTAGCGCGAAATTTCAGTCACTGATTAACTACATTTGCCCTTGTATTTCAAGATTGAACCGAGCTAGCCATTAACGTCCCTTATCGCTCAAAGACAGATTCAATGGCTGTAACATAGCATTTTCGACTGAATGATAAGCTAAAAAATATTTGAGAAATGATGAATAACAAACATATGCTTTTACCTGATAATAGACTACTAATGATAAAACAACTTCAAATACCGAGCTAGTAACGTTCAGTAGCCTAGGTTAACTTAGCTGACCTTCAATTGAGGGAATTCAGCAGAGTTCTCTGAGACATTTTTACAACTCATTGAAGCTCTGAAAGTAAGTACATGGGCAAATGTTACCAAACATGATAATAATAGGCCTGCATTACGGTAGGCAGCTAATTGTTACACTTTCCATCCTTACCTTGGAAGGTCACTGTCTCTGCGCTGATTGCCTGTGAGTGAGATAATGCTAGCTAGCCAATAGGAGCGTAGGTGAATGTCCCTCTGAATAACGGGGCGTGGTTTTGGCATAACTGCGTTGGGAAAAAGGAAGACGCGCCCCAAACCAAGGCACGCTGCCTGCTAATTATCTATAGGCTGTTTCAACTTGTCAATTTCTAATTATAATGAACTACTCACATTGAGGACATAAAGTTGTAAAGACTGTGTTTGTGCAAAATGTTTCAGTATAAAAACAGTGTGGCCAGCTCAAACGCTGACTGTTGCGTCAATCGTAACTGGACGTTCAAAATAAGTGTTCTAATCACAAAGGCTTGAGCATAAGCTGCAGGGACCACTGTAGACTGATCACACCCCTACATGTCAAAACGTTAAAAGTGATATGACAAATCTTTTACTAGGCCAAGGCTTCTAGGCACATAGAGATCATACATTAAATGAATAGGGATTCTATATGTAATTCTATAATTACACCTTGGCTATAAATAGAAATTGTGCGCGCTTGGGTGTCCCGTACTGGTAAGAAATTCGATCTACTTTCACCCCTGACCGAGATAGCTTGTATATGTAATGTGTTTTTCATCTTGTTTTTAATTTGAAGATGCGACTGATAGGTCACCAGTCGGTCAGGTAAACTCTTTGTTGTATCACTTTTTTCTCCATCTCAAAAGGGTTTATCTAGTAGATGTGACCAGTATAATGTCTTGTTATGGCTCCACCTCTCTCACACAGAACCAAGACAGTGACGTGGTAAACTATGCAGCTGTGAGTTTCACCAMCAAGAAAAKCCCCTCCTCCAGAAGAGAGAGAGCCCAGACCAGCAGAGAGGATGCAGAGTACTCTGAGGTCAGGTACCTTCAGCAGGAGTGAGACATGGGAAGAACCTCACCACATTGAACGCAAACCACATCCATATACATTAGAGATAACTTTGAAGGCCTTTCGACGACTGGTAAAAAAAAAAAAGATTTTAGTACGTAACTAATAACTAAATAAAATAGGAAATATATGTACTTGTAACCCATAAAAGCAACTTCGATGAGTAGGCTTTCATTGTTTCTCTAATGTCTTAAATATACAAATTGCCTCATAACTGAATAAATGTTGCTGATCAAAAATCACTGCTTCCATTATGAGTTTGTTATTACTCCCCAGTGTATTTTAATCACGTGTTATATGTTACGTTTAGATATATTAAACTGTTAAAAAAAAATGAGAATTGTAAAGTCAAAGGGAAGACATGAGACTGACAACATGGGTGACCAAACATCATATTTTCAGGTTGTATTTTCTTGTATCCATTCTTGCAAAGTGACACTGATTCAAACTTCATAGAAAGACTGTTCCTGTTCCACAAAAGACCTACTGGGCAGCCAATCGGGTGTTCAGCTTAACAAATCTGACAGATCAATCAGATGCCATCTAGATCTAACCAATCAGACATAAGATGTGTGATTCTGAGACTTAGCACAGGATGCACTTAACAAATCACTCCTGCTCCAGAAAATCTAGAGGAGAGGACAAGATGGTTGAGCTCTTGGTCTTTCTTCTTCTCTGCAACTCCTGTAAGTGACATATTTCCTAAGAAAGTATACTTTCAATCTGGGTTCAATAATAAGTGTTTGGTATTCTGTCTTTTTCTCAATGGAAATACCTGATTTCGTTTCAGATGTGACCAAATCATCTGAGATTTCTCAGCCTGCTCCATTCCTAGCTGCAAAGTTGGGGACAACGTGACAATTGAATGCCGTTTCACCAGTAATCTTGTTCTATCACATGTTCTAGCAATGGGCTTTTAGTGTATTGATGAAAGAAGGGATATTTCACCTAAATATATATTCTACAAAGCAAGACGACATTGTGATGTGCTGCTGTGGATCGGTGCTACTTTGGACCTGTAATGTATCAACTTGACTCAGACTCACGGGATTCATTGACCTTATTTCTCGTCTTCCCAAGCATCGCCCCCCTCCGTTCCTCTAGTGTCTCCTAGTGCTCCGCTGGTATTGCACCACTAGGTGTCGCTAATACACTACATCCCTCCTCTTCTTAGATGTTTGACTATCCACTATGATAACGCATCACCAAACTGCAGATCTATGCATTATAACGTAACAAAACATCTAGTACTCAAAATATGGTATTTCTTGTATACACTATTAACATATTTTTACAACAACAACATACTTTAATGTTTACTTCTACTTTCTTTAATGTGGAGGAGCATTCAAGGGTCCGAGAACCCTCTATGGGGACTATAGCTGTCTTCAAAGGCTGATACAATGGAATGCATAGCAACATCCAGAACAAACAGGACAGAGTACATAGTTGAAGAAGGAAATATCTGCTAATGGTGTGAATCATTCAGAGTTAAAGGGCTCACATTTGACTAATTAATGCATACAGTACATCTATCTATCTGTCTTAATGTAGGTAACGACTACAGTTAACTTCTCTGCGCTACGGATCCCTTTTACGGGATCACTTTCCTAAACAACCGCTAGAATTGCAGGGCGCCAAATGCATAAATATTACAAAAAATATTTATAATCATGCAATCACAAGTGAAATATACCAAAACACAGTTTAGCTTGTTGCTAATCCACCTATCGTGTCAGGTTTTGAAAATATATTTTACAGCGAAAGAAATCCAAGCTTTTGTGAGTGTAGCTTTCAATGCTACAACAGCTAGCCCCAAATTAGCATGGTCACGAAAGTAAGAAAAGCAATAAAATTAATCGCTTACCTTTGATAATCTTCGGATGTTTCCACTCACGAGACTCCCAGTTACACAACAAATCTTCTTTTTGTTCGATAAATATTACTTTTATCACAAAAGAATGCCATTTGGGTTGCGCATTATGTTGAGAAAACAAAAGCCGTGTTCCGTTCGACAAATTCCAAAAAGTATCCGTAATGGTCGTAGAAACATGTCAAATGTTTTTTATAATCAATCATCAGGTTGTTTTTAACAAACATAATCGATAATATTTCACCCGGACCATAACTTATTCTTTAAGAGAGAAACGGAAAATGGTGAGCCCCTCTGTCGCGCGCAGAAAATATTCAGAGGACACTTGACTACTTTTGAAAAATGTCGCTCATTTTTCAAAATAAAAGCCTGAAACTATGTCTAAAGCCTGATCACAGCCTGAGGAAGCCATTGGAAAAGGAATCTGGTTGATACCCCTTTAAATGGTTAGACGGGCCAGGAAACACAGTTTTCTTCTTAAAAATATCATTTCCGGGTTACATTTTCTCAGGGTTTCGCTTGCAGAATAAGTATTGTTATACTCACAGACAATATTTTGACCGTTTTGGAAACTTTGGAGTGTTTTCTATCCTAATCTGTAAATTATATGCATATTCTACGATCTGGGCCAGAGAAAATGTCCGTTTACGTTGGGCACGTTATAAAAAAAAATAAAAAATGAATCTGACCCCTAGCACTAAGAAGTTAAGTCATGCCATTAGTTTAAGTAAAATCTAAGTAAAATGGTAATTGAAGTGAATGGAAATAGCCGCTATACTTGCTAGTCCATGTATGTATGTTACTGTCCATATAGTACTTACAACGGAGATGCAAAATCACCGTACAGATAGATATCGGGGTCATTTTGACCTGACCTTTGACCCCTGACCTGACCTTAGTCCAAATGGACTGATGCCGTAATGTGATGTAGTAACTTGATTGGTGTTTGAGACTTCAAATCACACCCTTCCTGTATTGTAGGTAAGTGGGTGAACAGACGCTGTATTGCACACAAAGAGAGCATTTATTGTAAATCATATACAGTATATATCTATGTGAGGTATGTAGGCCTACTGTCAGGCTTCTGTCAAATCTTACAGTCAGACGCTACTGTTAAATCTTCGAAAGCCAAGTTAACAAACAGATCACCGACCATTTCGAATCCCACCGTACCTTCTCCATGCAATCTGGTTTCCGAGATGGTCATGGTGGACCTCAGCCACGCTCAAGGTCCTAAATGATATCATAACCGCCATCGATAAAAGACAGTACTGTGCAGCCGTCTTCATCAACCTGGCCAAGGCTTTCGTCTCTGTCAATCATCATATTCTTGGTTTCTAGCCTTGGTTTCTCAAATGACTGCCTCGCCTGGTTCACCGACTACTTCTCAAATAGAGTTCACTCTGTCAAATCGGAGGGCCTGTTGTCCGGACCTCTGGAAGTCTCTATGTGGGTGCCACAGGGTTCAATTCTCGAG
>NC_036840.1:25604412-25620939 GCF_002910315.2 Salvelinus sp. IW2-2015 | reverse complement strand
GTTGTTGCACCATCTTTGGTCTCTTCAAAGAGATTGAAATAGAAGAAAGCCATCTATTAATTTTAAGACCATCTATTATTATTATTTATTTATTTATTTACCTAATATAGTTATTAACAATGCTTATACGTTAGAYGTTGAATTGGTGTTTACAGGAAGCACATTTTATAGAGATACTTAGGAATGATAATACCTCTGTTACGAGTTGTGCAGAGCACCCAGACAAGCAGAAGAGTCACAATCCCCAAAACACTGTTGGACACCACCAACAACAGAAGAGTAGGACTCAGATCAAATGGAGAATCATGCCCTGGAACTGTGGAGAAGGTATAGGTAAATACGTATTGTACTAATGAACACTTAGTAGTAAGATCATCAAACTGTAAAATATTGCATTATTGGTGGTATATCTCTATTTTGTTGAGATTAAAGTATATAATTTTTTCAGATGAATTGTTATGACTATATATTTGTGGCTATTTACTAATTAATTTGAAATTACCAACATTGAGCTTGGTCACGTCTTTCAAACAGTATCTCCCCACATGAARCCACAGCACAGTAGTAAGTCCCAGCATCAGAGAGGCTGAGGTTCCTCTTGGGGAGGTTGTAGACACAGCTCTGTGGAGGAGACCCAGCCTCAGGATCAGTATGTGGAGACCCAGCCTMCACATACTSATCACTCCTGTCTCCATGGGTGTAAATGATTTCTGGACGGGATTCTCCTGAGCCATGTCTGAACCAATATACACTGTTTCTCCTGCACAAGTCTCAGTGTGTATTGTACAGTTCAGAGTCACAGAGTCTCTTGGCTGGACTGACTCAGACACAGCCTGCTGAACAACATGCTGGGTCCTTGTACTTCCACATTTTACACAGTAAAACCAGGGTTCCAATGAATGTATAATTACATTATTTACWGATACAAAAAGACTGACACCATTACATATTATTTGTTAACTTCTGTACTTACCCTCATGCATCAAAAACACACAATTTCCAAATATGATGGTGTCATAATCGCATGCAGCACAGTAATACATCCCCACATCTGCTGGTCTGGCATCTGTAATGGTTAGCACAAAACTAGTTCCACTCTTCTCACCAGCAAACTCAGGGTTGATAAACTCCCCATAGAACRATGGAGTGTTTAAGTGAGAGTAGAAGGGCTGCATCAACAAAGGAGCTTGTCCCACTCTCAGCTTGAACCAGTTGAAGTAGTTATTTTTGTCTCCTAAGATGAGGCATTCCAAATCCACTGTGTCTCCAACGATAARGGTCTTTGGACCCTTTCAGGAAACTAGGCGTATGTCGCGGGTCACTACTTCACAGGAGAGCCGTTTGAACTTAAATTTTTTTTTATATCAAAATGGTTTTTTTTTTCAAAAATGTAAACTTTCATGTGCCTTAATAACAAAGTTATATTTCAAGTGTTCTTTTAGCCAGCTAATGTATGATCTTATTATTCGTATCTCAGAGCCATTGCTTGAATAGTTATAGCCTAATGTTAGCTAGCTAACATTGAAATTGGTTGGTTAGCTACCTGCAAATTCATGCAGTGTAGTAACGTCATGAGTTCGGATTATGGTTCACTGTTTACCTAGCTAGCTACATGTCTTGTTAGCTAGCTAATGTTGAACCTGGTTGGTAAGCTACCTGCCGATTCATGCAGGGTAGTGACATCATGAGTTGGGATTATGATTCATTGTTTAGCTAGCTAGGTAGATACATATCAAAACAAAATAATCCACCATGCAAGTAACCATTTCAGGTGCGTTCGTAAATTCAGTCTGGCCATATACTCCGATGAGCACTCTCGTCTGAGTGTGCCAGAGCACAGAATAACTGATGAATTTACGAACGCTCAACATCTATTGAATATGGCCGGTGTCAGTAAACGTCGGCAAAAAAAGCATAATTAAATTGTTGCTCCCAGCACAGTTACAGTCACCATGGCTCTGGATAACATGATAAACAGCCTAACCAGCTCTGCTAGGGTGAGTAAAATGGTCAGTGGGGTGTTCTCTCATTTGTATCTGTAAGTAGCTAGCAAGCTAGCCAATGTTAGCTAGTTAGCTTCGGTGCTTGAATGCCGTTGTGAGGTCAGAACGATCAGGAGCAACCCTACTCATCGGCCAGAGCATCCAGTGTGTGCTCTGAATGCTTCGAGAGCGAAACGCTCTGAATTTACGAACTGACAATCTGACACCACAGTTGCTGTCAACAACGCTCTGGATAACATAACAGCCTAACCAGCTCTGCTAGGGTCAGTAATGTTCAGTGAGCTGTTCTCTCATTTGTCTCTGGAAGTAGCTAGCAAGTTAGCCTGGGCGCTTGACTGCTGTTGTTAGTACAGAATGCTTTGATCAACCCTTAAAGAGATGGCCGGGGCTAAATCTTAAGAGAGTGTGAATGATGCTGAATGGGTGTAGAAAAAGGGCTCTCCAGTAGTAGTACCAAAACATTCAAAGGCTTTCAACTTTCAAAGCAGATTTATTTTCCCATTGTTCCTCAACTGTAGTGTATGATTTACCATTTGGTAGCTCTGAGTCTCTACATTTATCAAATGTAAAAAACACATTTTCAAATGTTGCAACATAAGATTGATTTGAGCCGGTTGGTCACATATCAGACTGTCTTATGGTTGCAAGAGACCACCCTTACAAAATATATGAATACTTGAATATCTTCACATGGTTTTGTAACTTCCTCATATGTACACTGTATGTTATTTCCAGGCAAAGTTCTGCCATACATTTCTAATGTTCAATGCTAATTGAAAATATTTTTTTTATACAGAACTGGAGTGAGGGACTACATGCTTGATTGGCTGCTGTGGCATCAGTAAACACACAGACAGGACAGATGCAGATACATTTTGCGCCACTGCAGATGGCTATGGTCCAAGGTGGCTTAGCAGTTCAGACGTCTTTTTCTGTTCCGTATTGTTCGTGTCCTGTATATATATATATTTACACCTTTCTTCGCATATCTTTTATCTTTTATTATCCAAGAACTCAACTACAAAAGCTTTCCTGCAAAAGCTTTCCTGCAACCCGCTTCACAATTACAAAAAGTATTATTTACCTCAATCTGAAAATCCATCGTGGAAGCTAGCCAGGGGCTAATTCAGAAGCTAGCCTGAAGCTAACCAGAAGCTACTCCGATAGCTAGCCAGAAGCTAATCTGTAGCTGCCCCGAAATTAGCCGGTTTGCTGGCTAGCGTTGGTGTTTCAGCTGCCCACGTTTAGTGGTCATCAGCTATTCCTTTAGCTCGATAATCTACCGGCACTTTTGTGCAACGCGACTCGGACCGGAGCATTCCGCGGACTCTTTTCTCTCAGTTTCCCCGGGATTCCAGCCGCAGGCTCTGGACACTTGCACCTTGATTTCGCAGCTAGCTAGCTGCAAACGTGTGATATTGGCTTACGTCGACCCCGGAGCAAACTCAAATCATTCTGGAGCTAGCCAGCTGAGGAGTTCCATCACCATCCGGACCCGTTTCTTTTGTGTTGCTGCTGCAGATACGGAACCCACCGGGCCTTCACGACTGACTGCCGCGACTGACTGCCGACGTTATCTGCCCGAGGGATTTATCCAACTGGCACCTCCGTCCCGACGTTACCTGAACGCTCATCTGAGGCCCGCTAATCGTTAGCTGTCTTATCGGCTGCTATTTGAACAAGTATATCGGACAACTATTATTATATTAATTATTTATTTATTTTATTTTTTCCTTGGGTCACTATATCTATTTTGCCAATTTGGATTGATCCCCTCTACACACCGAACCACCACTACACGGAACCCCACTAACTACCGACGGAAACGCACGAGGTATCTACAAACAGACCCCCATCCTATGCTGCTACCGATAGCCATATACCCGGCCAGCTGTCTGGATCGCCACGACCCCAACCAACCTCTACTCACTGGACCCTTATTGATCACTCGATTAGCATGCCTCTCCTTAATGTAAATATGCCTTGTCCATTGCTGTTTCTGGTTAGTGTTTATTGGCTTATTTCACTGTAGAGATTCTAGCCTGCTCTCTATACATATCCAACCTCTCAGTTCCACCACATATGCGATGACATCACCTGGTTTCAATGATGTTTCTAGAGACAATATCTCCTCTCATCATCACTCAATACCTAGGTTTACCCCACTGTATTCACATCCTACCATACCTTTGTCTGTACATTATTCCTTTAAACTATTTTATCGCCCCCAGAAACCTCCTTTTACTCTCTGCTCTAGTAGCTCTAGGCGACCTATTGTCATAGCTTTTAGCCGTACCCTTATCCTACTCCTCCTCTGTTCCTCTGGTGATGTAGAGGTGAATCCAGGGCCCTGCAGTACCTGGCTCCACTCCTATTCCCCAGCGCTCTCTTTGATGACTTCGTAACCGTAATAGCCTTGGCTTCATGCATGTTAACATTAGAAGCCTCCTCCCTAAGTTTGTTTTGTTCACTGCTTTAGCACACTCTGCCAACCCGGATGTTTTAAGCCGTGTCTGAATCCTGGCTTAAAGACCACCAAAAATTCAGACATTTTCATCCCCAATTACAAGATTTTCAGACAAGATAGAACGGCAAAGGGGGCGGTGTTGCAATCTACTGCAAAGACTGCCTGCAGAGTTCTGTTATACTATCCAGGTCTGTTCCCAAACAATTTGAACTTCTACTTTTTAAAAATCCACCTCTCTAAAAACAAGTCTCTCACCGTTGCCGCCTGCTATAGACCACCCTCTGCCCCCAGCTGTGCTCTGGACCACTATATGTGAACTGATTGCCCCCATCTATCTTCAGAGCTCGTGCTGCTAGGCGACCTAAATTTGAACATGCTCAACACCCCAGCACCCTACAATCTAAGCTTGATGCCCTCAATCTCACACAAATTATCAATGAACCTACCAGGTACCACCCCAATTCCGTAAACACGGGTACCCTCATAGATATCATCCTAACAAACTTGCCCTCCAAATACACCTCTGCTTGTTTCAACCAAGATCTTAGCGATCACTGCCTCATTGCCTGCATCCGTAATGGGTCAGCGGTCAAACGACCTCCACTCATCACTGTCAAACGCTCCCTGAAACACTTCAGCGAGCAGGCCTTTCTAATCGACCTGGCCGGGGTATCCTGGAAGGATATTGATCTCATCCCGTCAGTAGAGGATGCCTGGTCATTTTTTTTAAATGCCTTCCTCACATCTTGAATAAGCATGCCCCATTCAAGAAATTTAGAACCAGGAACAGATATAGCCCTTGGTTCTCTCCTGACCTGACTGCCCTTAACCAACAGAAAAACATCCTATGGCGTTCTGCATTAGCATCGAACAGCCCCCGTGATATGCAACTTTTCAGGGAAGCCAGAAACCAATATACACAGCAGTTAGAACAGCCAAGGCTAGCTTTTTCAAGCAGAAATTTGCTTCCTGCAACACAAATTCAAAAAAGTTCTGCGACACCGTAAAGTCCATGGAGAATAAGAACACCTCCTCCCAGCTTCCAACCGTCTCTGAAGATAGGAAACACTGTCACCACCGACAAATCCACTATAATTGAGAATTTCAATAAGCATTTTTCTACGGCTGGCCATGCTTTCCACCTGGCTACCCCTACCCCGGACAACAGCACTGCCCTCCCCTCTGCTACTCGCCCAAGCCTTCCCCATTTCTCTTTCTCCCAAATACAGTCAGCTGATGTTCTAAATGAGCTGCAAAATCTGGACCCTTACAAATCAGCCGGGCTAGATAATCTGGACCCTTTCTTCTCTAAAACTCTGCTGAAAATTGTTGCCACCCTATTACTAGCCTCTTCAACCTTCTTTCGTGTCGTCTGAGATCCCAAAGATTGGAAAGCAGCTGCGGTTATCCCCCTCTTCAAAGGGGGGGACACCCTTGACCCTAACTGCTACAGACCTATATCTATCCTACCCTGCCTTTCTAAGGTCTTCGAAAGCCAAGTCAACAAACAGATTACCGACCATTTCGAATCCCACCACACCTTCTCCGCAATGCAATCTGGTTTCAGAGCTGGTCATGGGTGCACCTCAGCCACGCTCAAGGTCATAAACGATATCGTAACCGCCATCGATAGGAAACAATACTGTGCAGCCCGTATTCATTGACCTGGCCAAGGCCTTTGACTCTGTCAATCACACATCCTCATTGGCAGACTCGACAGCCTTGGTTCTCTAATGATTGCCTCGCCTGGTTCACCAACTACTTCTCTGATCGAGTTCAGTGTGTCAAATCGGAGGGTCTGTTGTCCGGGCCTCTGCAGTCTCTATGGGGTGCCACAGGGTTCAATTCTTGGACCGACTCTCTTCTCTGTTTACATCAATGATGTCGCTCTTGCTGCTGGTGATTCTCTGATCCACCTCTACGCAGACGACACTATTCTGTTATACTCTCTGGCCCTTTTTTGACACTGTGTTAACAACCCTCCAGGCGAGCTTCAATGCCATACAACTCTCCTTCCGTGGCCTCCAACTGCCTTAAATACAAGTAAAACCAAATGCATGCTCTTCAACCGATCGCTGCCTGCTCCGCCCGCCTGTCCAACATCACTACTCTTGGACGGCTCTGACTTAGAATATGTGACAACTACAAATACCTAGGTGTCTGGTTAGACTGTAAACTCTCCTTCCAGACTCACATCAAACATCTCAATCCAAAGTCAAATCTAGAATTGGCTTCCTATTCCGCAACAAAGCATCCTTTACTCATGCTGCAAACATACCCTTGTAAAACTGACCATCCTACCAATCCTCGACTTCGGTGATGTCATTTACAAAATAGCCTCCAAACCTACTCAATAATTGGATGCAGTCTATCACAGTGCCATCCGTTTTGTCACCAAGCCCCATATACTACCCACCACTGCGACCTGTACACTCTCGTTGGCTGGCCCTCGCTTCATACTCGTCGCCAAACCCACTGGTTCCGGTCATCTACAAGACCCTGCTAGGTAAAGTCCCCCCTTATCTCAGCTCGCTGGTCACCATAGCAGCACTACCTGTAGCACGCGCTCCAGCAGGTATATCTCTCTAGTCACCCCCAAAACCAATTCTTCCTTTGGACGCTCTCCTTCCAGTTCTGCTGCCAATGACTGGAACGAACTACAAAAATCTCTGAAACTGGAAACACCTATCTCCCTCACTAGCTTTAAGCACCAGCTGTCAGAGCAGCTCATAGATTACTGCACCTGTACATAACCCATCTACAATTTAGCCCAAACAACTACCTCTTTACCTACTGTATTTATTTATTAATTTATTTGCTCCTTTGCACCCATTATTTCTGTCTCTACTTTGCACTTTCTTCCACTGCAAACCAACCATTCCAGTGTTTTTTTTTGTTTTTATTTTATGCTGTGTTGTACTCACTTTCGCTCCATGGCCTTTTATATTTTTATTTATTTATACATATATTTGTTTGCCTTCACCTCCCTTATCTCACCTCACTTGCTCACATTGTATATAGACTTATTTTTTTTCACTGTATTATTGACTATATGTTTGTTTTACTCCATGTGGTAACTATGTGTTGTTGTATGTGTCGAACTTGCTTTGCTTTATCTTGGCCAGGTCGCAATTGTAAATGAGAACGTGTTCTCAATTTGCCTACCTGGTTAAATAAAGGTTAAATAAATAAAAAAATATATATATATCGGTCCGCTAATACAGGACTAAAAAGGCCCAGTGCCTCTTTTGTGGTAAAAAAAAAACTTTTTGGTTATAGACGGCTACGTCGAGTGCTAGATAGAGGGAGTGGGATTAGGGGTGGCAATACCCCCCCCCCCCCCCCGACGCTCAGCTCCAGCCGCAGGACGACGCCGGTGGAGATGGAAACCCGGATGATATGGGGTCCAGGATGTCCGCCACCGGACACAAGAAGTTCCTCAGGACGTACCCCTCCCAGTCCACCAGGTACCGGAGCTACTCACAACGTGGGAGTCCAGGAGGACCTAACAGCATAGGCAGGTGTCCCCTTGATGTCCAGGGGAGGCGGAGGGTGTCACGGGGATGGTCAGCCAGCGGACCAGGAACCAGGGGAGCAGGAACCACCGGCCTGAGACTGAAAGAAGGGTGAGATCGGTAGTTAGTGGGGAGTTTTAGATGATAGGTTACCTCATTGACCCTGTCGAAGGACCTTGAGGGCCCCACAAACCGTGGGCTCAGCTTCCGGCAGGGCAGGCGGAGTGGAACTCCTTAGAAACCTCCCCAGCTCCTGGTTGGTCCTCTCCACCTGCCGTTGGACTGAGGCCGGTACCCGGATATGAGGCTGACCGTGACCCCCATCTTCRCCATAAAGGCCTTTCATACATGCAACGTGAATTGGGGACCAGAGTRCTGGAAGACCTGCTGGAATAGTACCTCAGCGACCTGGAGAGCGTTAGGTAGACCAGAGATAGCGATAAAACGGCAGGATTTAGAGAATCTGTGAACAAACATAGTGGACCGGAAAGGTAAAACCATCAGAAAGGGGGAGATCAGTTACGAAGTCTATAGACAGATATGACCAAGGCGGCTGAGGCACGGGAAGGGGAAGTAGTTTCCCTACAGCATGCCGGGGAGATTTGGATTGTGCACATACAGAGCAAGAGTTGACATAGTGGGCATGTTCCGCACCAAGGTGGGCCACCAGTACTTATCGGAGAGGGGTTGGATAGTACGGGTGACACCTGGGTGTCCAGCGGCGAGGGATGTGTGTGCCCAGGTAAACAGCCGATATGTTACCCCCGTGTGCACGTAGATGCGATCACGTACAAAATGCACGAGAAAACAATACTACCTAATGATTGAGGGGGAGTAATCAAGGAGACAATGATGACCAGGTGTGCGTAATGATGGGGAGCAGGTGTGCGTAATAACTGTTGCCAGGGACGGTGGTTAGTAGACTGGCAACTTCAAGCACTGGATGGAGCGGGAGTAGGTGTGATAATATGTACGATATGGATAAATACTTGTTCTCATTTCAGTTTTTGAATTATAATTTTTATGGGATGGCATGATTATGATTGGCCATCTCATATGTACACAGTCAAAGGTATCAGTATTATTATTCTRCTTATGAATGCCTTCTCAGAGAGCACACTAGTCATGCACTTTTCTGTGATATTATACTGTTGAATGTATAAACKGAAGAGTGCTTTTACATTTACATATTGTCTCATTCTGATGCTCTGAAATGACCAATAATACTGTAGGCCCTGACTCTGTACTTCCTCATACCTACTATATCTCCATAGGGCTCACAGAAAGAGATTGTATCGATATAATTTGTATATCCTCTCAAAACTTTCTCAAGTTATTGAAAGAATTCTGATAGATGTCAGGCATTGCATGTTATATAAAGTATTTTTTTTCGTTGTCTGATGAGTATAGTGACAAAAACCGGTTGTGGTCTGCATATAAACATGTGGTATGAGTGYGGTTCAGAAAGAGGGTTTGGTGAAAGTTCACTATATTCCCTATATAGTGCACATACTGTCCTGTACCTCTGACCAGAGGCACTTCTTTTGACCAAGGCCCATAGGGTGCCATTTCAGAAGCACACTTGTTATTTGGTTGATGCTGTAGAAAGATAACAGTTTTGTCAGCGAAAAGTAAACTAAGCCCTGATGTGTGCACGGCCCACCCTCCTGCCTCCCGGAAAGTAACAATATAAAAGCTATGGGCTGAAACTGTTGGACCTGAGGGTTTGTTATCAACCTCCTCAGAATCCCTCTGTCCAGCAGAAATAGTGAAATAGAGTGTGTTGACCAAAAACACAACAAGGCGTGTCCAAGACCTTAGCAACACAATTAGCAACATGATTATTTGTATGCACATCAAACTGCCTTGGTAACAAACCATAACAAATATAGCACAGAACAGATGAGGTGTGAAATCAAAAGTACCAAAGAAAAAAACATGTATGTTTTGTTGTTCAGTGGAAACTTCTCACCACAAAGACCTTTGTATAAGATGTACGTGTTTTTTCCATCACTGTTCACACCAGCAAGGTGACACTGACCACAGGTCGAGGATGTTGTGTCTGCAGCGAATGCATCAGATGAGAGTTTGCAGAGAGCCTCAACCTGGACTCAGGAGTAGACGTAACATAGTAAATGTAAATCTGGGACACTCCAATTAGTATGATATGTTACGATAGTGTTATAACTGTTATACATCGGCTTAAAGATGAACTTCTTGGTAATCCAGCTGCTTTGTCAGATTTCAAAAAGGCTTTACGGCGAAAGCATACCATGCAATTATCTGAGGATAGCGCCACGCTTCCAAAAGCATACAAACATTTTCCAACCAAGTAGAGGAGTCATGAAAGTCAGAAATAGCGATAAAATGAATCACTTACCTTTGAAGATCTCCRTCTGGTTGCAGTCACAAGAGTCCCAGCTACACAATAAATGTTTGTTTTGTTCGATAATGTCCCTCTTTATATCCCAAAAACTCTGTTTTGTTKGCRCAATTTGTTCAGTGATACACTTGCTCAAAGGCGGTCAAAACATGCAGACAAATACATCCTAATAGTACCGGTAAAGTTCGTCGAAACATGTCAAACGATGTTTATAATTAATCCTCAGGTTGTCAATTGTCTAAATAATCGATAATATTTCAACCGGACAATAGCTTATTCAATAGACAGGAAAAACAACAAAGGACGCACACACGGTCACGCACGCAAACCAGCACTGCATGCTTCCTCAGTCCACTGACAGAAAGGTCTCATTCTTCTTCATTTTTCAGAAAACAAGCCTGAAACAATGTCTAAAGACTGTTGACATCTAGTGGAAGCCATAGGAACTGCAATMTGGGTCCTAACCCATTAGATACTCAATAGGCATTCAATTGAAAACTACCCACATCAAAAAAATTGCGCTTCCTGGATGGATTTTCCTCAGGTTTTTGCCTGCCATATCAGTTATGTTATATTCACAGACATTATTTTAACAGTTTTGGAAAGTGTAGAGTGTTTTCTATCCAAATACCAATTATATGCATATCCTAGCTTCTGGGYCTGAGTAACAGGCAGTTTACTTTGGGCAYGCTTCTCATCCAGACGTCGAAATACTGCCCCCAAGCATTAAGAAGTTTTAAGTTACGAAATACAATTCATATGATATGTTACAAATTGCAATTCATAMAATATGTTATGAATTTGCAAAACATGCTATTTGTTACAAATTCCAATTTATTGTGGCTAACGTTAGCTAGGCAGCGAGGAGGCTAATGCTAACGTTGGGTAGGTGGCTAACGTTAGCTAGGACAGGGGTTAGGGTTAGGGGTAAAGGTTAGGGTCAAGGTTAGGGTTAATGTTAGGGTTAGGAGTTGGGTAAAGGGTTACGTTTAGAGGAATGGTTAGCTAACAAGCTAACTAGTTGCTAAGTAGCTAAAATGTAGTAAGTAGTTGCAAAGTTATTAATTAGCTAAAATGCTAMGGTTGTCCATGATGAGACTGGAACAAGCAACCTTTGGGTTGCTAGAGGTTCACATTAAATGCCTAATCATCCCTCCCGACCAACCACCCTACTTTTGTTTTTGCCTTAATTCKGTCTTATGTAACCATACCAWACGTAACATATCATACTAATTAGAACTTCCCTGATTTACATTTACTATGTTACGTCTAGTGTATGAGACCAGGCTGAGAGCATTGACACCTGCCTCGGCACACACAACATTAGTGCAGTAGGYCTATTGTTTATGGATGCTATGATTGAAGAATGCCTACAAGTGCACAAAAGTGTTCAAGAAGTTGAAAAAAACAAACATTTTATGGACTTTTGAACATCGCCCACTAAATGCATGGTTATTTTACTAAACAGCAGATTGTTTATTTTTTCCCCCACCTTTATTGGCGGTGTACAGGTGGCAGTGTACAGGTGGTGTACAGGTGTCCCAAACCCCAGATGTCCACCCAAATCATTGTACATCATGCATTTAAATAAATTCAACCATACAATTATGATAACAACAGCAGATGTTTTGAAGTATTATAGTGTTTGTCATTGTACACTTCACACATTGTGCACAACTCTCTAGTCTAGAGCCTGGAGTAGTTTGGTTTTGGTCAGGTATTTTCAGTCTGGCGGTATGGATGGAAATTGATGTGGGGCCTGAATGCTGAGAAGAGAGTGTGTGGTTAGATGCAGAGACAGAGAGAGAGAGAGAAACAGAGAGAGAGAGAGAGAGACAGAGAGAGAGAGACAGACAGAGAGACAGAGAGACAGAGAGACAGAGAGACAGAGAGACAAACAGAGAGAAAGCTCCAGGCCAGTCTTCCTGTGGTGCAGGTTGCTTGCAGAAAGAGAGAGAATGAGAGGACTTTACCACAGTGGAAAATAACAAGGCCTATCAGTGTCACCATTATCATACACATTCAAATATATTACATAAACTAGTGCCCCCATTTTGTTGTGGTTTGCATCCTAAATCTTATTACACAGAATTAGAGATACACACCCAGGGCCATGTCATCTTTAATATCAAAAAGTAGTATAATATTGGTGATCAGTAAAAAAATATATATTAATATTACACTATCTTTCTGTCAAGACTATGATAGGCCCAGTGATGTTCACCTMAGCAGGTCCCACTCAACGCTGAGCTGCTCCTTACTGTCACTCACAACACAGGAAGTGATGTGTTCCTCACTGGCCCCTCCTCTACCTCAGCACTCAATCACGATGGCTGTCACAAGGGGATTGTTGACTACTACTATTCAATATATTACATCAGTTCAACATTAAAACATTTGACAATTATCTTGTGGCAGCATAAACAACATTCGACTCCATCTCCATCATTTGACCTTCAGCTGTCTTCTTATTTCTGGACCTCTTCTGACGGAAACTCAGTGCTGAGTAGTTCAGAGAGTCTGGGTCCTGATCCGGATCCTGTAGAAAAYATATAATAAGGTTAGAGGTATCAAACAAATCTCAATTAAACACACAATTCTAATCAAGTACAAGTATCTGGATGTCATTTACGAAATATGACCGTTTCTATTACCTGGCTATTTTGTGGCTGCAGTTGAGCCTCGATACCTGAATAAGGAAAGAGTAATTTGGGTCAGTACACAAACAGTTATTCAAACATACATTTTACGTTGTGTCTTACTGTAAAGAAATTTGGTCAGAGAGAAATACCCTAAACATGTGTGTGTGTGGTTTGCGTTCAATTGATATAATCTGAGATATACACCTTTTAGAAAATGTTTATGGTCCTCCATCGCACCTGTGTTGTGTGTTTTTGTGTCTCGTCTGATCTCGAGGACCAGGATGAGGACGACTATCAGTAGAACAGCAGTCACAACACCCAGGATCACAACCAGGGAAGGGAGGTATGTCGTTCCATCGTCATCCTCTCCTACTAGACTGATAGTTTCATTACAATGTTTTGGTTTTGCTTCGGCAGTGCCTTCAGAAAGTCAAAGTGAAAATAYGTTTTAGAAATGTTTACAAATTAATAAAAAATGAAAAGCTGAAATGTCTTGGTTCAATAAGTATTCACGCACTTTGTTAGAGCAAGCCTAAATAAGTTCAGATTAATGTGATTAATAACAAGTCACATAATAAGTTGCATGGACTCACTCTGTGTGCAATATTAGTGTTTATTAACATGATTTCTGAATGACTACCTCATCTCTCTACCCCACACATACAGTTATCGGTAAGGTCCCTCAGCTGAKAAGTGTATTTCAAACACAGATGTAACCACAAAGACCAGGGAGGTTTTCCAATACCTCACAAAGAAGGGCACCTATTGATAGATGAGTAAAAAAATAAGACATTGAAAGTCCCTTTGAGCATGGAAAAGTTATTAATTACACTTTGGACGGTGTATCAATACACCCAGTCACTACAAAGATATAGTCGTCCTTCCTCACTCAGTTGAAGGTGAAGAAGGAAACCACTCAGGGATTTCACAATGAGTTACAGAGTTTAATGGCTGTGATAGGAGAAAACTGAGGATGGATCAAAAACATTGTAGTTACTCCACAATACTAACCTAAATGACAGAGGGAAAGAAAGTCTGAACAAAATTTAAAAAATATTATTGTTTGCGATAAGGCACTAAAGTAAAACTGATAAAAATGTTTCAAAGAAATTATCTTAATGTCTTGAGTAGAAAGCATTATGTTTGGGGCAAATCCAACACAACACATCACTGAGTATCACTCTTCATATTTTCAAGCATGGTGGTGGCTGCATCATGTTATGGGTAGGATTGTCATCGACAATGACTAGGGAGTTTAAAAAATATATAAAAACATACATAATAGCGCTAAGCACAGGAAAAATCCTTGAGGAAAACCTGGTTCAGTCTACTTTCCAACAGACAATGGGAGACAAATTCACCTTTCAGCATGATAATAACTTAAAATACAAGGCCAAATATAGTGCCTTGAAAATCTATTGCATGACTTGAAAATGATTGTCTAGCAATCATTTTYCTCATTGCTAGACAGACATCTTCAAGTCTTTTCATAGATTTTCTAGCCGATTAACAGAGCTTGATGAATAAAATAAAAAATGGTCAAATATTGATCATTCCAGATTGTTCATTCTTAGAGACGTACCCAGAAAGACTCACAGCTGTAATCACTGCCAAAGTTGATTCTAACATGTATTGACTCAGGGGTGTGAATACTAATGTAAATAATTTTTTACAGGGGCGGCAGGTAGCCTAGTGGTTAGAGCATTGGACTAGTAACTGAAAGGTTGCCAGATTGAATCGCTGAGCTGACAAGGGAAAAATCTGTCGTTCTGCCACTGAGCAAGGCAGTTAACCCACTGTTCCTAGGCTAGGAACATTGAAAATAAGAATGTGTTCTTAATTGACTTGCCTAGCTAAATAAATATGTTTCTGCATTTAATTTTCAATAAATTTGCTAACATGTCTAAAAACATGTTTTCACTTTGTCATTATGGGTATTTTGTGTCAATCTATTTAATCAGTTTTGAATTCAGGCTGTAACACAACAAAATGTGGAATAAGTCTAAGGGTGTGAATACTTTCTGAAGGCACTGTACATGAGAAAGACAGAGAAACTCTTTAGACAACTCTAGTATTTCCTCACCNATGACTGGAACGAATTGCAAAAATCACTGAAGCTGGAGTCTTATATCACCCTCTCTAACTTTAAGCATCAGCTGTCAGAGCAGCTTACCGATCAATGTACCTGTCCACAGCCAATCTGTAAATAGCACACCCAACTACCTCATCCCCATATTGTTATTTATCTTTTTAGCTCTTTTGCACCTCAGTATCTCTACTTGCACATCATCATCTGCACATCTATCATTCCAGTGTTAATGCTAAATTGTAATTATTTCACCTCTATGGCCTATTTATTGCCTTACCTCCCTACTCTTCTACATTTGCACACAATGTACATAGATTTTTCTATTGTGTTATTGACTGTACATTTATTTATGTGAAACTCTGTGTTGTTGTTTTTGTCACACTGCTTTGCTTTATCTTGGCAAGGTCGAAATTGTAAATGAGAACTTGTTCTCAACTGGCCTACCTGGTTAAATAAAGGTGAAATAAATAAAAAATGAAAAGAGGGATTCTCACAGTGTGTAAGCACCACCTTCGTGATAAGAAATGGATGTGTTTTGATTTACATCATTTTCTAACAGTGTGATTCGAGTATGACAAACTGTATCTGAGATAGAAATAGAACATACAAAAATGCATATATTTAATAGAGCATGTACTATTTATTTTAGAGTTGCATTTTAAATTCCATACAAACTTTCAGGTTTAAAAAGCAGTTTTATTACAAATACTAAAATGGTTATTCTTGGAGATGGGACGTCTTGAGTACACTGCATCATCTCTGCTGGTCTTCTCTCTTACTCTTCTAGAGGAGGACTTCTTCTTGTGGGTGAAACTGACAGCTGCATAGTTCAACACGTCACTGTCTTGATTCTGAGGGGGGTGGAGCCATGAGGAAATACATTATGATGACAGCATGATCTACTATATAATGTTTCTATTCTCCTGTGGAAGAAAACACTCTACAAAAGACATGACTGTTCAGACTGTACACCCACTACAATGACCCGACAGTCAGTGGAACAGAGACAGACAGTTCCATGAAAAAAATGAACAACGATCACAAAGATCAGAAGGATTCATCTAGTACAGTGACCTATTACATCCAAGAAAGCTTGTAAAGTAACCATTTTTTTTACGTTTTAGAACACCTACTCATTCAAGAGTTTTTCTTAATTTTTACTATTTTCTACATTGTAGAATAATAGTGAAGACATCGCAACTATGAAATAACACATATGGAATCATGTAGTAACCCAATTTTATTCTTCAAATAGCAATCCTTTGCCTTGATGACAGCTTTGCACACTCTTGGCATTCACTCAACCAGCCTGAATGAGTAGGTGTTCTAAAACCTTTGACCTGTATTGTATCTATGAATGTTGACAAATGTACTTGATTCTCCTGGGTTGTTGCACCATCTTTGGTCTCTTCAAAGAGATTGAAATAG